>NW_027619155.1:0-51264 GCF_964187855.1 Myxine glutinosa
AACCACTTTTTGCACTTGTGTTAGTGTTGCAAAACCAGTGTCCACACTTGTGCTGGCATTGAAAACCACTTTCCGCACACGTGCTAATGTTGAAAACCACTTTTCGCATTTGGGTTAGTGTTGCAAACACCACATTCCGCGCTCGTGCTCCTGTTGAAAACCACTTATCGTACTTGTGTTCATGTTGCAAAACCACTTTTCGCACTCGTGTTATTGTTGCAAAAACCACTTTCCACACTCGTACTGGCATTGAAAACCACTTATCGCACTTGTGTTAGTTTTGCAAAACCACTTTCATATTTGTTTTAGTGCTGCAAAACCACTTTCCGCACTTGCGTTAGTGCTGCAAAACCACTTTTCGAACTTGTGTTAGTGTTGCAAAACCATTTTCCGCACTTGTGCTGGTGCAGGAAAGCACTTTTGCACTTGTATTAGTGTGGAAAAAACACTTTTTGCACTTGTGATAGTGTTGAAAAACCACTTTTCGCACTTGTGTTAGTGTTGAAAAACCACTTTTCGCACTTGTGTTAGTGTTGAAAAACCACTTTTCGCACTTGTGTTGGTGCAGGAAACCACTTTTGCACTTGTATCAGTGTGGAAAAAACACTTTTCGCACTTGTGTTAGTGTTGAAAAACCACTTTTCGCACTTGTGTTAGTGTTGAAAAACCACTTTTCGCACTTGTGTTGGTGCAGGAAACCACTTTTGCACTTGTATTAGTGTGGAAAAAACACTTTTTGCATTTGTGATAGTGTTGAAAAACCACTTTTCGCACTTGTGTTAGTGTTGAAAAACCACTTTTCGCACTTGTGTTGGTGCAGGAAACCACTTTTGCACTTGTATTAGTGTGGAAAAATAAACTTTTTGCACTTGTGATAGTGTTGAAAAACCACTTTTCGCACTTGTGTTAGTGTTGAAAAACCACTTTTCGCACTTGTGTTAGTGTTGAAAAACCATTTTTCGGACTTGTGTTAGTGTTGAAAAACCACTTTTCGCACTTGTGTTGGTGCAGGAAACCACTTTTGCACTTGTATTATTGTTGAAAAACCACTTTTCGCACTTGTGTTAGTGTTGAAAAACCACTTTTCGCACTTGTGATAGTGTTGGAAAACCACTTTTCGCACTTGTGTTAGTGTTGCAAAACCACTTTTCGCACTTGCACTGGTGTTGAAAACCTCAATTCGCATTTGTCTCAGTGTTGCAAAACCAATTTCCACACTTGTGCTGGTATTGAAAACTACTTTCCGCACACGTGCTAATGTTGAAAACCACTTTTCACGCTCCGTTTAGTGTTCAAAACCACTTTTTGCACGTGTGTTAGTGTTGCAAAACCATTTGTCTCACTTGTGTTAGTGTTGCACAACCACTTTTTGCACTTGTGTTAGTGTTGCAAAACCACTTTTTGCACTTGTGTTAGTGTTGCAAAACCACAGTCCACACTTGTGCTGGCATTGAAAACCTCTTTTCACACATGTGCTTGTATTGCAAAAGAACTTTCGGCACTTGTGCTGGCGTTGAAAACCACTTTTTGCACTTCTGCTCGTGTTGCAAAACCACTTTCCACACTTGCGCTCGTGTGGGCAAAACCATTTTCCGCACTTGTGCTGGCATTGAAAACCTCTTTTCACACATGTGCTTGTATTGCAAAAGAACTTTCGGCACTTGTGCTGGCGTTGAAAACCACTTTTTGCACTTCTGCTCGTGTTGCAAAACCACTTTCCACACTTGCGCTCGTGTTGCAAAACCATTTTCCGCACTTGTGCTGGCATTGAAAACCACTTTCTGCACTTGAGCTTGTGTTGCAGAACCACTTTTCGCACTTGTGCTGGCATTGAAAACCACTTTTTGCACTTGTGTTAGTGTTGCAAAACCACTGTCCACACTTGTGCTGGCATTGAAAACCACTTTCCGCACACGTGCTAATGTTGAAAACCACTTTTCGCATTTGGGTTAGTGTTGCAAACACCACATTCCGCGCTCGTGCTCCTGTTGAAAACCACTTATCGCACTTGTGTTCATGTTGCAAAACCACTTTTCGCACTGGTGTTATTGTTGCAAAAACCACTTTCCACACTCGTACTGGCATTGAAAACCACTTATCGCACTTGTGTTAGTTTTGCAAAACCACTTTCATATTTGTTTTAGTGCTGCAAAACCACTTTCCGCACTTGCGTTAGTGCTGCAAAACCACTTTTCGAACTTGTGTTAGTGTTGCAAAACCATTTCCCGCACTTGTGCTGGTGCAGGAAACCACTTTTGCACTTGTATTAGTGTGGAAAAAACACTTTTTGCACTTGTGATAGTGTTGAAAAACCACTTTTCGCACTTGTGTTAGTGTTGAAAAACCACTTTTCGCACTTGTGTTAGTGTTGAAAAACCACTTTTCGCACTTGTTTTGGTGCAGGAAACCACTTTTGCACTTGTATGAGTGTGGAAAAAACACTTTTTGCACTTGTGATAGTGTTGAAAAACCACTTTTCGCACTTGTGTTAGTGTTGAAAAACCACTTTTCGCACTTGTGTTGGTGCAGGAAACCACTTTTGCACTTGTATTAGTGTGGAAAAAACACTTTTTGCACTTGTGATAGTGTTGAAAAACCCCTTTTCGCACTTGTGTTAGTGTTGAAAAACCACTTTTCGCACTTGTGTTAGTGTTGAAAAACCACTTTTCGCACTTGTGTTAGTGTTGAAAAACCACTTTTCGCACTTGTGTTGGTGCAGGAAACCACTTTTGCACTTGTACTAGTGTGGAAAAAACACTTTTTGCACTTGTGATAGTGTTGAAAAACCACTTTTCGCACTTGTGTTAGTGTTGCAAAACCACTTTTCGCACTTGCACTGGTGTTGAAAACCTCAATTCGCATTTGTCTCAGTGTTGCAAAACCAATTTCCACATTTGTGCTGGTATTGAAAACTACTTTCCGCACACGTGCTAATGTTGAAAACCACTTTTTGCGGTCCGTTTAGTGTTCAAAACCACTTTTTGCACGTGTGTTAGTGTTGCAAATCCATTTGTCTCACTTGTGTTAGTGTTGCACAACCACTTTTTGCACTTGTGTTAGTGTTGCAAAACCACTTTTTGCACTTGTGTTAGTGTTGCAAAACCACAGTCCACACTTGTGCTGGCATTGAAAACCTCTTTTCACACATGTGCTTGTATTGCAAAAGAACTTTCGGCACTTGTGCTTGCGTTGAAAACCACTTTTTGCACTTCTGCTCGTGTTGCAAAACCACTTTCCACACTTGCGCTCGTGTTGCAAAACCATTTTCCGCACTTGTGCTGGTGTTGAAAACCACTTTCCACACTTGAGCTAGTGTTGCAGAACTACTTTCAGCACTTGTGCTGGCATTGAAAACCACTTTCTGCACTTGAGCTTGTGTTGCAGAACCACTTTTCGCACTTGTGCTGGCATTGAAAACCACTTTTTGCACTTGTGTTAGTGTTGCAAAACCACTGTCCACACTTGTGCTGGCATTGAAAACCACTTTCCGCACACGTGCTAATGTTGAAAACCACTTTTCGCATTTGGGTTAGTGTTGCAAACACCACATTCCGCGCTCGTGTGCTCATGTTGAAAACCACTTATCGCACTTGTGTTGGTGTTGCAAAACCACTTTTCGCACTAGTGTTATTGTTGCAAAAACCACTTTCCACACTCGTACTGGCATTGAAAACCTCTTATCGCACTTGTGTTAGTTTTGCAAAACCACTTTCATATTTGTTTTAGTGCTGCAAAACCACTTTCCGCACTTGTGTTAGTGCTGCAAAACCACTTTTCGAACTTGTGTTAGTGTTGCAAAACCATTTTCCGCACTTGTGCTGGTGCAGGAAACCACTTTTGCACTTGTATTAGTGTGGAAAAAACACTTTTTGCACTTGTGATAGTGTTGAAAAACCACTTTTCGCACTTGTGTTAGTGTTGAAAAACCACTTTTCGCACTTGTGTTAGTGTTGAAAAACCACTTTTTGCACTTGTGTTGGTGCAGGAAACCACTTTTGCACTTGTATTAGTGTGGAAAAAACACTTTTTGCACTTGTGATAATGTTGAAAAACCACTTTTCGCACTTGTGTTAGTGTTGAAAAACCACTTTTCGCACTTGTGTTGGTGCAGGAAACCACTTTTGCACTTGGATTAGTGTGGAAAAAACACTTTTCGCACTTGTGTTAGTGTTGAAAAACAATTTTTCGCACTTGTGTTAGTGTTGAAAAACCACTTTTCGCACTTGTGTTGGTGGAGGAAACCACTTTTGCACTTGTATTAGTGTGGAAAAAACACTTTTTGCACTTGTGATAGTGTTGAAAAACCACTTTTCGCACTTGTGTTAGTGTTGAAAAACCACTTTTCGCACCTGTGTTGGTGCAGGAAACCACTTTTGAACTTGTATTAGTGTGGAAAAAACACTTTTCGCACTTGTGTTAGTGTTGAAAAACCACTTTTCGCACTTGTGTTAGTGTTGAAAAACCACTTTTCGCACTTGTGTTGGTGCAGGAAATCACTTCTGCACTTGTATTAGTGTGGAAAAAACACTTTTTGCACTTGTGATAGTGTTGAAAAACCACTTTTCGCACTTGTGTTAGTGTTGAAAAACCACTTTTCGCACTTGTGTTGGTGCAGGAAACCACTTTTGCACTTGTATTAGTGTGGAAAAACCACTTTTCACACTTGTGTTAGTGTTGAAAAACCACTTTTCGCACTTGTGTTAGTGTTGAAAAACCACTTTTCGCACTTGTGTTGGTGCAGGAAACCACTTTTGCACTTGTATTAGTGTGGAAAAAACACTTTTTGCACTTGTATTAGTGTGGAAAAAACACTTTTTGCACTTGTGATAGTGTTGAAAACCACTTTTCGCACTTGTGTTAGTGTTGAAAAACCACTTTCCGCACTTGTGTTAGTGTTGAAAAACCACTTTTCGCACTTGTGTTGGTGCAGGAAACCACTTTTGCACTTGTATTAGTGTGGAAAAAACACTTTTTGCACTTGTGATAGTGTTGAAAAACCACTTTTCGCACTTGTGTTAGTGTTGAAAACCCACTTTTCACACTTGTGTTGGTGCAGGAAACCACTTTTGCACTTGTATTAGTGTGGAAAAAACACTTTTCGCACTTGTGTTAGTGTTGAAAAACCACTTTTCGCACTGTGTTAGTGTTGAAAAACCACTTTTCGCACTTGTGTTGGTGAAGGAAACCACTTTTGCACTTGTACTAGTGTGGAAAAAACACTTTTTGCACTTGTGTTAGTGTTGAAAAACCACTTTTCGCACTTGTGTTAGTGTTGAAAAACCACTTTTCGCACTTGTGTTAGTGTTGAAAAACCACTTTTCGCACTTGTGTTAGTGTTGAAAAACCACTTTTCGCACCTGTGTTGGTGCAGGAAACCACTTTTGCACTTGTATTAGTGTGGAAAAAACACTTTTCGCACTTGTGTTAGTGTTGAAAAACCACTTTTCGCACTTGTGTTAGTGTTGAAAAACCACTTTTCGCACTTGTGTTAGTGTTGAAAAACCACTTTTCGCACTTGTGTTGGTGCAGGAAATCACATTTGCACTTGTATTAGTGTGGAAAAACCACTTTTCGCACTTGTGTTAGTGTTGAAAAACCACTTTTCGCACTTGTGTTAGTGTTGAAAAACCACTTTTCGCACATGTGTTGGTGCAGGAAACCACTTCTGCACTTGTATTTGTGTGGAAAAAACACTTTTTGCACTTGTGATAGTGTTGAAAAACCACTTTTCGCACTTGTGTTAGTGTTGAAAAACCACTTTTCGCACTTGTGTTGGTGCAGGAAACCACTTTTGCACTTGTATTAGTGTGGCAAAACCACTTTTCGCACTTGTGTTAGTGTTGAAAAACCACTTTCCGCACTTGTGTTAGTGTTGAAAAACCACTTTTCGCACTTGTGTTAGTGTTGAAAAACCACTTTTCGCACTTGTGTTGGTGCAGGAAACCACTTTTGCACTTGTATTAGTGTGGAAAAAACACTTTTTGCACTTGTGAAAGTGTTGAAAAACCACTTTTCGCACTTGTGTTAGTGTTGAAAAACCACTTTTCGCACTTGTGTTGGTGCAGGAAACCACTTTTGCACTTGTATTAGTGTGGAAAAAACACTTTTCGCACTTGTGTTAGTGTTGAAAAACCACTTTTCGCACTTGTGTTAGTGTTGAAAAACTTTGCGCACTTGTGTTGGTGCAGGAAACCACTTTTTCACTTGTATTAGTGTGGAAAAAACACTTTTTGCACTTGTGATAGTGTTGAAAAACCACTTTTCGCACTTGTGTTACTGTTGAAAAACCACTTTTCGCACTTGTGTTAGTGTTGAAAAACCACTTTTCGCACTTGTGTTAGTGTTGAAAAACCACTTTTCGCACTTATGTTGGTGCAGGAAGCCACTTTTGCACTTGTATTAGTGTGGAAAAAACACTTTTCGCACTTGTGTTAGTGTTGAAAAACCACTTTTCGCACTTGTGTTAGTGTTGAAAAACCACTTTTCGCACTTGTGTTAGGGTTGAAAAACCACTTTTCGCACTTGTGTTGGTGCAGGTAACCACTTTTGCACTTGTAATAGTGTGGAAAAAACACTTTTTGCACTTGTGATAGTGTTGAAAAACCACTTTTCGCACTTGTGTTAGTGTTGAAAAACCACTTTTCGCACTTGTGTTAGTGTTGAAAAACCAATTTTCGCACTTGTGTTAGTGTTGAAAAACCACTTTTCGCACTTGTGTTGGTGCAGGAAACCACTTTTGCACTTGTATTAGTGTGGAAAAAACATTTTTTACACTTGTGATAGTGTTGAAAAACCACTTTTCGCACTTGTGTTAGTGTTGAAAAACCACTTTTTGCACTTGTGTTAGTGTTGAAAAACCACTTTTCGCACTTGTGTTGGTGCAGGAAACCACTTTTGCACTTGTATTAGTGTGGAAAAAACACTTTTCGCACTTGTGTTAGTGTTGAAAAACCACTTTTCGCACTTGTGTTAGTGTTGAAAAACCACTTTTCGCACTTGTGTTAGTGTTGAAAAACCACTTTTCGCACTTTTGTTGGTGCAGGAAACCACTTTTGCACTTGTATTAGTGTGGAAAAAACATTTTTTACACTTGTGATAGTGTTGAAAAACCACTTTTCGCACTTGTGTTAGTGTTGAAAAACCACTTTTCGCACTTGTGTTAGTGTTGAAAAACCACTTTTCGCACTTGTGTTGGTGCAGGAAACCACTTTTGCACTTGTATTAGTGTGGAAAAAACACTTTTCGCACTTGTATTAGTGTGGAAAAAACACTTTTTGCACTTGTGATAGTGTTGAAAAACCACTTTTCGCACTTGTGTTAGTGTTGAAAAACCACTTTTCGCACTTGTGTTAGTGTTGAAAAACCACTTTTCGCACTTGTGCTAGTGTTGAAAAACCACTTTTCGCACTTGTGTTAGTGTTGAAAAACCACTTTTCGCACTTGTGTTGGTGCAGGAAACCACTTTTGCACTTGTATTAGTGTGGAAAACCACTTTTCGCACTTGTGTTAGTGTTGAAAAACCACTTTTCGCACTTGTGTTAGTGTTGAAAAACCACTTTTTGCACTTGTGTTGGTGCAGGAAACCACTTTTGCACTTGTGTTGGTGCAGGAAACCACATTTGCACTTGTATTAGTGTGGAAAAACCACTTTTCGCACTTGTGTTAGTGTTGAAAAACCACTTTTCGCACTTGTGTTAGTGTTGAAAAACCACTTTTCGCACATGTGTTGGTGCAGGAAACCACTTCTGCACTTGTATTAGTGTGGAAAAAACACTTTTTGCTCTTGTGGTAGTGTTGATAAACCACTTTTCGCACTTGTGTTAGTGTTGAAAAACCACTTTTCGCACTTGTGTTGGTGCAGGAAACCACTTTTGCACTTGTATTGGTGTGGCAAAACCACTTTTCGCACTTGTGTTAGTGTTGAAAAACCACTTTTCGCACTTGTGTTAGTGTTGAAAAACCACTTTTCGCACTTGTGTTGGTGCAGGAAACCAATTTTGCACTTGTATTAGTGTGGAAAAAACACTTTTTGCACTTGTGATAGTGTTGAAAAACCACTTTTCGCACTTGTGTTAGTGTTGAAAAACCACTTTCCGCACTTGTGTTAGTGTTGAAAACCACTTTTCGCACTTGTGTTGGTGCAGGAAACCACTTTTGCACCTGTATTAGTGTGGAAAAAACATTTTTTACACTTGTGATAGTGTTGAAAAACCACTTTTCGCACTTGTGTTAGTGTTGAAAAACCACTTTTCGCACTTGTGTTAGTGTTGAAAAACCACTTTTCGCACTTGTGTTGGTGCAGGAAACCACTTTTGCACTTGTATTAGTGTGGAAAAAACACTTTTCGCACTTGTGTTAGTGTTGAAAAACCACTTTTCGCACTTGTGCTAGTGTTGAAAAACCACTTTTCGCACTTGTGTTGGTGCAGGAAACCACTTTTGCACTTGTATTAGTGTGGAAAACCACTTTTCGCACTTGTGTTAGTGTTGAAAAACCACTTTTCGCACTTGTGTTAGTGTTGAAAAACCACTTTTCGCACTTGTGTTAGTGTTGAAAAACCACTTTTCGCACTTATGTTGGTGCAGGAAGCCACTTTTGCACTTGTATTAGTGTGGAAAAAACACTTTTCGCACTTGTGTTAGTGTTGAAAAACCACTTTTCGCACTTGTGTTAGTGTTGAAAAACCATTTTTCGCACTTGTGTTAGGGTTGAAAAACCACTTTTCGCACTTGTGTTGGTGCAGGAAACCACTTTTGCACTTGTAATAGTGTGGAAAAAACACTTTTTGCACTTGTGATAGTGTTGAAAAACCACTTTTCGCACTTGTGTTAGTGTTGAAAAACCACTTTTCGCACTTGTGTTAGTGTTGAAAAACCACTTTTCGCACTTGTGTTGGTGCAGGAAACCACTTTTGCACTTGTATTAGTGTGGAAAAAACATTTTTAACACTTGTGATAGTGTTGAAAAACCACTTTTCGCACTTGTGTTAGTGTTGAAAAACCACTTTTCGCACTTGTGTTAGTGTTGAAAAACCACTTTTCGCACTTGTGTTAGTGTTGAAAAACCACTTTTCGCACTTGTGTTGTTGCAGGAAACCACTTTTCCACTTGTATTAGTGTGGAAAAAACACTTTTCGCACTTGTGTTAGTGTTGAAAAACCACTTTTCGCACTTGTGTTAGTGTTGAAAAACCACTTTTCGCACTTGTGTTAGTGTTGAAAAACCACTTTTCGCACTTGTGTTGGTGCAGGAAACCACTTTTGCACTTGTATTAGTGTGGAAAAAACATTTTTTACACTTGTGATAGTGTTGAAAAACCACTTTTCGCACTTGTGTTAGTGTTGAAAAACCACTTTTCGCACTTGTGTTAGTGTTGAAAAACCACTTTTCGCACTTGTGTTGGTGCAGGAAACCACTTTTGCACTTGTATTAGTGTGGAAAAAACACTTTTCGCACTTGTGTTAGTGTTGAAAAACCACTTTTCGCACTTGTGCTAGTGTTGAAAAACCACTTTTCGCACTTGTGTTGGTGCAGGAAACCACTTTTGCACTTGTATTAGTGTGGAAAACCACTTTTCGCACTTGTGTTAGTGTTGAAAAACCACTTTTCGCACTTGTGTTAGTGTTGAAAAACCACTTTTCGCACTTGTGTTGGTGCTGGAAACCACTTTTGCACTTGTATTAGTGTGGAAAAAACACTTTTTGCATTTGTGATAGTGTTGAAAAACCACTTTTCGCACTTGTGTTAGTGTTGAAAAACCACTTTTCGCACTTGTGTTGGTGCAGGAAACCACTTTTGCACTTGTATTAGTGTGGAAAAATAAACTTTTTGCACTTGTGATAGTGTTGAAAAACCACTTTTCGCAGTTGTGTTAGTGTTGAAAAACCACTTTTCGCACTTGTGTTAGTGTTGAAAAACCATTTTTCGGACTTGTGTTAGTGTTGAAAAACCACTTTTCGCACTTGTGTTGGTGCAGGAAACCACTTTTGCACTTGTATTATTGTGGAAAAAACACTTTTTGCACTTGTGATAGTGTTGGAAAACCACTTTTCGCACTTGTGTTAGTGTTGCAAAACCACTTTTCGCACTTGCACTGGTGTTGAAAACCTCAATTCGCATTTGTCTCAGTGTTGCAAAACCAATTTCCACACTTGTGCTGGTATTGAAAACTACTTTCCGCACACGTGCTAATGTTGAAAACCACTTTTCACGCTCCGTTTAGTGTTCAAAACCACTTTTTGCACGTGTGTTAGTGTTGCAAAACCATTTGTCTCACTTGTGTTAGTGTTGCACAACCACTTTTTGCACTTGTGTTAGTGTTGCAAAACCACTTTTTGCACTTGTGTTAGTGTTGTAAAACCACAGTCCACACTTGTGCTGGCATTGAAAACCTCTTTTCACACATGTGCTTGTATTGCAAAAGAACTTTCGGCACTTGTGCTGGCATTGAAAACCACTTTTTGCACTTCTGCTCGTGTTGCAAAACCACTTTCCACACTTGCGCTCGTGTTGCAAAACCATTTTCCGCACTTGTGCTGGCATTGAAAACCTCTTTTCACACATGTGCTTGTATTGCAAAAGAACTTTCGGCACTTGTGCTGGCGTTGAAAACCACTTTTTGCACTTCTGCTCGTGTTGCAAAACCATTTTCCGCACTTGTGCTGGCATTGAAAACCACTTTCTGCACTTGAGCTTGTATTGCAAAAGAACTTTCGGCACTTGTGCTGGCGTTGAAAACCACTTTTTGCACTTCTGCTCGTGTTGCAAAACCATTTTCCGCACTTGTGCTGGCATTGAAAACCACTTTCTGCACTTGAGCTTGTGTTGCAGAACCACTTTTCGCACTTGTGCTGGCATTGAAAACCACTTTTTGCACTTGTGTTAGTGTTGCAAAACCACTGTCCACACTTGTGCTGGCATTGAAAACCACTTTCCGCACACGTGCTAATGTTGAAAACCACTTTTCGCATTTGGGTTAGTGTTGCAAACACCACATTCCGCGCTCGTGCTCCTGTTGAAAACCACTTATCGCACTTGTGTTCATGTTGCAAAACCACTTTTCGCACGAGTGTTATTGTTGCAAAAACCACTTTCCACACTCGTACTGGCATTGAAAACCACTTATCGCACTTGTGTTAGTTTTGCAAAACCACTTTCATATTTGTTTTAGTGCTGCAAAACCACTTTCCGCACTTGCGTTAGTGCTGCAAAACCACTTTTAGAACTTGTGTTAGTGTTGCAAAACCATTTTCCGCACTTGTGCTGGTGCAGGAAACCACTTTTGCACTTGTATTAGTGTGGAAAAAACACTTTTTGCACTTGTGATAGTGTTGAAAAACCACTTTTCGCACTTGTGTTAGTGTTGAAAAACCACTTTTCGCACTTGTGTTAGTGTTGAAAAACCACTTTTCGCACTTGTGTTGGTGCAGGAAACCACTTTTGCACTTGTATCAGTGTGGAAAAAACACTTTTCGCACTTGTGTTAGTGTTGAAAAACCACTTTTCGCACTTGTGTTAGTGTTGAAAAACCACTTTTCGCACTTGTGTTGGTGCAGGAAACCACTTTTGCACTTGTATTAGTGTGGAAACAACACTTTTCGCACTTGTGTTAGTGTTGAAAAACCACTTTTCGCACTTGTGTTAGTGTTGAAAAACCACTTTTCGCACTTGTGTTGGTGCAGGAAACCACTTTTGCACTTGTATTAGTGTGGAAAAAACACTTTTTGCATTTGTGATAGTGTTGAAAAACCACTTTTCGCACTTGTGTTAGTGTTGAAAAACCACTTTTCGCACTTGTGTTGGTGCAGGAAACCACTTTTGCACTTGTATTAGTGTGGAAAAATAAACTTTTTGCACTTGTGATAGTGTTGAAAAACCACTTTTCGCACTTGTGTTAGTGTTGAAAAACCACTTTTCGCACTTGTGTTAGTGTTGAAAAACCATTTTTCGGACTTGTGTTGGTGCAGGAAACCACTTTTGCACTTGTATTATTGTGGAAAAAACACTTTTTGCACTTGTGATAGTGTTGGAAAACCACTTTTCGCACTTGTGTTAGTGTTGCAAAACCACTTTTCGCACTTGCCCTGGTGTTGAAAACCTCAATTCGCATTTGTCTCAGTGTTGCAAAACCAATTTCCACACTTGTGCTGTTATTGAAAACTACTTTCCGCACACGTGCTAATGTTGAAAACCACTTTTCACGCTCCGTTTAGTGTTCAAAACCACTTTTTGCACGTGTGTTAGTGTTGCAAAACCATTTGTCTCACTTGTGTTAGTGTTGCACAACCACTTTTTGCACTTGTGTTAGTGTTGCAAAACCACTTTTTGCACTTGTGTTAGTGTTGCAAAACCACAGTCCACACTTGTGCTGGCATTGAAAACCTCTTTTCACACATGTGCTTGTATTGCAAAAGAACTTTCGGCACTTGTGCTGGCGTTGAAAACCACTTTTTGCACTTCTGCTCGTGTTGCAAAACCACTTTCCACACTTGCGCTCGTGTGGGCAACACCATTTTCCGCACTTGTGCTGGCATTGAAAACCACTTTCTGCACTTGTGTTCATGTTGCAAAACCACTTTTCGCACTAGTGTTATTGTTGCAAAAACCACTTTCCACACTCGTACTGGCATTGAAAACCACTTATCGCACTTGTGTTAGTTTTGCAAAACCACTTTCATATTTGTTTTAGTGCTGCAAAACCACTTTCCGCACTTGCGTTAGTGCTGCAAAACCACTTTTAGAACTTGTGTTAGTGTTGCAAAACCATTTTCCGTGCTTGTGCTGGTGCAGGAAACCACTTTTGCACTTGTATTAGTGTGGAAAAAACACTTTTTGCACTTGTGATAGTGTTGAAAAACCACTTTTCGCACTTGTGTTAGTGTTGAAAAACCACTTTTCGCACTTGTGTTAGTGTTGAAAAACCACTTTTCACACTTGTGCTAGTGCAGGAAACCACTTTTGCACTTGTATCAGTGTGGAAAAAACACTTTTCGCACTTGTGTTAGTGTTGAAAAACCACTTTTCGCACTTGTGTTAGTGTTGAAAAACCACTTTTCGCACTTGTGTTGGTGCAGGAAACCACTTTTGCACTTGTATTAGTGTGGAAACAACACTTTTCGCACTTGTGTTAGTGTTGAAAAACCACTTTTCGCACTTGTGTTAGTGTTGAAAAACCACTTTTCGCACTTGTGTTGGTGCAGGAAACCACTTTTGCACTTGTATTAGTGTGGAAAAAACACTTTTTGCATTTGTGATAGTGTTGAAAAACCACTTTTCGCACTTGTGTTAGTGTTGAAAAACCACTTTTCGCACTTGTGTTGGTGCAGGAAACCACTTTTGCACTTGTATTAGTGTGGAAAAATAAACTTTTTGCACTTGTGATAGTGTTGAAAAACCACTTTTCGCACTTGTGTTAGTGTTGAAAAACCACTTTTCGCACTTGTGTTAGTGTTGAAAAACCATTTTTCGGACTTGTGTTGGTGCAGGAAACCACTTTTGCACTTGTATTATTGTGGAAAAAACACTTTTTGCACTTGTGATAGTGTTGGAAAACCACTTTTCGCACTTGTGTTAGTGTTGCAAAACCACTTTTCGCACTTGCCCTGGTGTTGAAAACCTCAATTCGCATTTGTCTCAGTGTTGCAAAACCAATTTCCACACTTGTGCTGTTATTGAAAACTACTTTCCGCACACGTGCTAATGTTGAAAACCACTTTTCACGCTCCGTTTAGTGTTCAAAACCACTTTTTGCACGTGTGTTAGTGTTGCAAAACCATTTGTCTCACTTGTGTTAGTGTTGCACAACCACTTTTTGCACTTGTGTTAGTGTTGCAAAACCACTTTTTGCACTTCTGCTCGTGTTGCAAAACCACTTTCCACACTTGCGCTCGTGTGGGCAACACCATTTTCCACACTTGTGCTGGCATTGAAAACCTCTTTTCACACATGTGCTTGTATTGCAAAAGAACTTTCGGCACTTGTGCAGGCGTTGAAAACCACTTTTTGCACTTCTGCTCGTGTTGCAAAACCACTTTCCACACTTGCGCTCGTGTTGCAAAACCATTTTCCGCACTTGTGCTGGCATTGAAAACCACTTTCTGCACTTGAGCTTGTGTTGCAGAACCACTTTTCGCACTTGTGCTGGCATTGAAAACCACTTTTTGCACTTGTGTTAGTGTTGCAAAACCACTGTCCACACTTGTGCTGGCATTGAAAACCACTTTCCGCACACGTGCTAATGTTGAAAACCACTTTTCGCATTTGGGTTAGTGTTGCAAACACCACATTCCGCGCTCGTGCTCCTGTTGAAAACCACTTATCGCACTTGTGTTCATGTTGCAAAATCACTTTTCGCACTAGTGTTATTGTTGCAAAAACCACTTTCCACACTCGTACTGGCATTGAAAACCACTTATCGCACTTGTGTTAGTTTTGCAAAACCACTTTCATATTTGTTTTAGTGCTGCAAAACCACTTGCCGCACTTGCGTTAGTGCTGCAAAACCACTTTTCGAACTTGTGTTAGTGTTGCAAAACCATTTTCCGCACTTGTGCTGGTGCAGGAAACCACTTTTGCACTTGTATTAGTGTGGAAAAAACACTTGTTGCACTTGTGATAGTGTTGAAAAACCACTTTTCGCACTTGTGTTAGTGTTGAAAAACCACTTTTCGCACTTGTGTTAGTGTTGAAAAACCACTTTTCGCACTTGTTTTGGTGCAGGAAACCACTTTTGCACTTGTATGAGTGTGGAAAAAACACTTTTTGCACTTGTGTTAGTGTTGAAAAACCACTTTTCGCACTTGTGTTAGTGTTGAAAAACCACTTTTCGCACTTGTGTTGGTGCAGGAAACCACTTTTGCACTTGTATTAGTGTGGAAAAAACACTTTTTGCATTTGTGATAGTGTTGAAAAACCACTTTTCGCACTTGTGTTAGTGTTGAAAAACCACTTTTCGCACTTGTGTTGGTGCAGGAAACCACTTTTGCACTTGTATTAGTGTGGAAAAATAAACTTTTTGCACTTGTGATAGTGTTGAAAAACCACTTTTCGCACTTGTGTTAGTGTTGAAAAACCACTTTTCGCACTTGTGTTAGTGTTGAAAAACCATTTTTCGGACTTGTGTTGGTGCAGGAAACCACTTTTGCACTTGTATTATTGTGGAAAAAACACTTTTTGCACTTGTGATAGTGTTGGAAAACCACTTTTCGCACTTGTGTTAGTGTTGCAAAACCACTTTTCGCACTTGCCCTGGTGTTGAAAACCTCAATTCGCATTTGTCTCAGTGTTGCAAAACCAATTTCCACACTTGTGCTGTTATTGAAAACTACTTTCCGCACACGTGCTAATGTTGAAAACCACTTTTCACGCTCCGTTTAGTGTTCAAAACCACTTTTTGCACGTGTGTTAGTGTTGCAAAACCATTTGTCTCACTTGTGTTAGTGTTGCACAACCACTTTTTGCACTTGTGTTAGTGTTGCAAAACCACTTTTTGCACTTCTGCTCGTGTTGCAAAACCACTTTCCACACTTGCGCTCGTGTGGGCAACACCATTTTCCGCACTTGTGCTGGCATTGAAAACCTCTTTTCACACATGTGCTTGTATTGCAAAAGAACTTTCGGCACTTGTGCAGGCGTTGAAAACCACTTTTTGCACTTCTGCTCGTGTTGCAAAACCACTTTCCACACTTGCGCTCGTGTTGCAAAACCATTTTCCGCACTTGTGCTGGCATTGAAAACCACTTTCTGCACTTGAGCTTGTGTTGCAGAACCACTTTTCGCACTTGTGCTGGCATTGAAAACCACTTTTTGCACTTGTGTTAGTGTTGCAAAACCACTGTCCACACTTGTGCTGGCATTGAAAACCACTTTCCGCACACGTGCTAATGTTGAAAACCACTTTTCGCATTTGGGTTAGTGTTGCAAACACCACATTCCGCGCTCGTGCTCCTGTTGAAAACCACTTATCGCACTTGTGTTCATGTTGCAAAATCACTTTTCGCACTAGTGTTATTGTTGCAAAAACCACTTTCCACACTCGTACTGGCATTGAAAACCACTTATCGCACTTGTGTTAGTTTTGCAAAACCACTTTCATATTTGTTTTAGTGCTGCAAAACCACTTGCCGCACTTGCGTTAGTGCTGCAAAACCACTTTTCGAACTTGTGTTAGTGTTGCAAAACCATTTTCCGCACTTGTGCTGGTGCAGGAAACCACTTTTGCACTTGTATTAGTGTGGAAAAAACACTTGTTGCACTTGTGATAGTGTTGAAAAACCACTTTTCGCACTTGTGTTAGTGTTGAAAAACCACTTTTCGCACTTGTGTTAGTGTTGAAAAACCACTTTTCGCACTTGTTTTGGTGCAGGAAACCACTTTTGCACTTGTATGAGTGTGGAAAAAACACTTTTTGCACTTGTGATAGTGTTGAAAAACCACTTTTCGCACTTGTGTTAATGTTGAAAAACCACTTTTTGCACTTGTGTTGGTGCAGGAAACCACTTTTGCACTTGTATTAGTGTGGAAAAAACACTTTTTGCACTTGTGATAGTGTTGAAAAACCACTTTTCGCACTTGTGTTAGTGTTGAAAAACCACTTTTCGCACTTGTGTTAGTGTTGAAAAACCACTTTTCGCACTTGTGTTAGTGTTGAAAAACCACTTTTCGCACTTGTGTTGGTGCAGGAAACCACTTTTGCACTTGTACTAGTGTGGAAAAAACACTTTTTGCACTTGTGATAGTGTTGAAAAACCACTTTTCGCACTTGTGTTAGTGTTGCAAAACCACTTTTCGCACTTGCACTGGTGTTGAAAACCTCAATTCGCATTTGTCTCAGTGTTGCAAAACCAATTTCCACATTTGTGCTGGTATTGAAAACTACTTTCCGCACACGTGCTAATGTTGAAAACCACTTTTTGCGCTCCGTTTAGTGTTCAAAACCACTTTTTGCACGTGTGTTAGTGTTGCAAATCCATTTGTCTCACTTGTGTTAGTGTTGCACAACCACTTTTTGCACTTGTGTTAGTGTTGCAAAACCACTTTTTGCACTTGTGTTAGTGTTGCAAAACCACAGTCCACACTTGTGCTGGCATTGAAAACCTCTTTTCACACATGTGCTTGTATTGCAAAAGAACTTTCGGCACTTGTGCTTGCGTTGAAAACCACTTTTTGCACTTCTGCTCGTGTTGCAAAACCACTTTCCACACTTGCACTCGTGTTGCAAAACCATTTTCCGCACTTGTGCTGGTGTTGAAAACCACTTTCCACACTTGAGCTAGTGTTGCAGAACTACTTTCAGCACTTGTGCTGGCATTGAAAACCACTTTCTGCACTTGAGCTTGTGTTGCAGAACCACTTTTCGCACTTGTGCTGGCATTGAAAACCACTTTTTGCACTTGTGTTAGTGTTGCAAAACCACTGTCCACACTTGTGCTGGCATTGAAAACCACTTTCCGCACACGTGCTAATGTTGAAAACCACTTTTCGCATTTGGGTTAGTGTTGCAAACACCACATTCCGCGCTCGTGTGCTCATGTTGAAAACCACTTATCGCACTTGTGTTGGTGTTGCAAAACCACTTTTCGCACTAGTGTTATTGTTGCAAAAACCACTTTCCACACTCGTACTGGCATTGAAAACCTCTTATCGCACTTGTGTTAGTTTTGCAAAACCACTTTCATATTTGTTTTAGTGCTGCAAAACCACTTTCCGCACTTGTGTTAGTGCTGCAAAACCACTTTTCGAACTTGTGTTAGTGTTGCAAAACCATTTTCCGCACTTGTGCTGGTGCAGGAAACCACTTTTGCACTTGTATTAGTGTGGAAAAAACACTTTTTGCACTTGTGATAGTGTTGAAAAACCACTTTTCGCACTTGTGTTAGTGTTGAAAAACCACTTTTCGCACTTGTGTTAGTGTTGAAAAACCACTTTTCGCACTTGTGTTGGTGCAGGAAACCACTTTTGCACTTGTATTAGTGTGGAAAAAACACTTTTTGCACTTGTGATAATGTTGAAAAACCACTTTTCGCACTTGTGTTAGTGTTGAAAAACCACTTTTCGCACTTGTGTTGGTGCAGGAAACCACTTTTGCACTTGGATTAGTGTGGAAAAAACACTTTTCGCACTTGTGTTAGTGTTGAAAAACAATTTTTCGCACTTGTGTTAGTGTTGAAAAACCACTTTTCTTACTTGTGTTGGTGGAGGAAACCACTTTTGCACTTGCATTAGTGTGGAAAAAACACTTTTTGCACTTGTGATAGTGTTGAAAAACCACTTTTCGCACTTGTGTTAGTGTTGAAAAACCACTTTTCGCACCTGTGTTGGTGCAGGAAACCACTTTTGAACTTGTATTAGTGTGGAAAAAACACTTTTCGCACTTGTGTTAGTGTTGAAAAACCACTTTTCGCACTTGTGTTAGTGTTGAAAAACCACTTTTCGCACTTGTGTTGGTGCAGGAAATCACTTCTGCACTTGTATTAGTGTGGAAAAAACACTTTTTGCACTTGTGATAGTGTTGAAAAACCACTTTTCGCACTTGTGTTAGTGTTGAAAAACCACTTTTCGCACTTGTGTTGGTGCAGGAAACCACTTTTGCACTTGTATTAGTGTGGAAAAACCACTTTTCGCACTTGTGTTAGTGTTGAAAAACCACTTTTCGCACTTGTGTTAGTGTTGAAAAACCACTTTTCGCACTTGTGTTGGTGTAGGAAACCACTTTTGCACTTGTATTAGTGTGGAAAAAACACTTTTTGCACTTGTGATAGTGTTGAAAACCACTTTTCGCACTTGTGTTAGTGTTGAAAAACCACTTTCCGCACTTGTGTTAGTGTTGAAAAACCACTTTTCGCACTTGTGTTGGTGCAGGAAACCACTTTTGCACTTGTATTAGTGTGGAAAAAACACTTTTTGCACTTGTGATAGTGTTGAAAAACCACTTTTCGCACTTGTGTTAGTATTGAAAACCCACTTTTCACACTTGTGTTGGTGCAGGAAACCACTTTTGCACTTGTATTAGTGTGGAAAAAACACTTTTCGCACTTGTGTTAGTGTTGAAAAACCACTTTTCGCACTTGTGTTAGTGTTGAAAAACCACTTTTCGCACTTGTGTTGGTGAAGGAAACCACTTTTGCACTTGTATTAGTGTGGAAAAAACACTTTTTGCACTTGTGATAGTGTTGAAAAACCACTTTTCGCACTTGTGTTAGTGTTGAAAAACCACTTTTCGCACTTGTGTTAGTGTTGAAAAACCACTTTTCGCACTTGTGTTAGTGTTGAAAAACCACTTTTCCTACCTGTGTTGGTGCAGGAAACCACTTTTGCACTTGTATTAGTGTGGAAAAAACACTTTTCGCACCTGTGTTAGTGTTGAAAACCACTTTTCGCACTTGTGTTAGTGTTGAAAAACCACTTTTCGCACTTGTGTTAGTGTTGAAAAACCACTTTTCGCACTTGTGTTAGTGCAGGAAATCACATTTGCACTTGTATTAGTGTGGAAAAACCACTTTTCGCACTTGTGTTAGTGTTGAAAAACCACTTTTCGCACTTGTGTTAGTGTTGAAAAACCACTTTTCGCACATGTGTTGGTGCAGGAAACCACTTCTGCACTTGTATTAGTGTGGAAAAAACACTTTTTGCACTTGTGATAGTGTTGAAAAACCACTTTTCGCACTTGTGTTAGTGTTGAAAAACCACTTTTCGCACTTGTGTTGGTGCAGGAAACCACTTTTGCACTTGTATTAGTGTGGCTAAACCACTTTTCGCACTTGTGTTAGTGTTGAAAAACCACTTTTCGCACTTGTGTTAGTGTTGAAAAACCACTTGCACTTGTGTTGGTGCAGGAAACCAATTTTGCACTTGTATTAGTGTGGAAAAAACACTTTTTGCACTTGTGATAGTGTTGAAAAACCACTTTTCGCACTTGTGTTAGTGTTGAAAAACCACTTTCCGCACTTGTGTTAGTGTTGAAAAACCACTTTTCGCACTTGTGTTGGTGCAGGAAACCACTTTTGCACTTGTATTAGTGTGGAAAAACACTTTTTGCACTTGTGAAAGTGTTGAAAAACCACTTTTCGCACTTGTGTTAGTGTTGAAAAACCACTTTTCGCACTTGTGTTTGTGCAGGAAACCACTTTTGCACTTGTATTAGTGTGGAAAAAACACTTTTCGCACTTGTGTTAGTATTGAAAAACCACTTTTCGCACTTGTGTTAGTGTTGAAAAACTTTGCGCACTTGTGTTGGTGCAGGAAACCACTTTTTCACTTGTATTAGTGTGGAAAAAACACTTTTTGCACTTGTGATAGTGTTGAAAAACCACTTTTCGCACTTGTGTTACTGTTGAAAAACCACTTTTTGCACTTGTGTTAGTGTTGAAAAACCACTTTTCGCACTTGTGTTAGTGTTGAAAAACCACTTTTCGCACTTATGTTGGTGCAGGAAGCCACTTTTGCACTTGTATTAGTGTGGAAAAAACACTTTTCGCACTTGTGTTAGTGTTGAAAAACCACTTTTCGCACTTGTGTTAGTGTTGAAAAACCACTTTTCGCACTTGTGTTAGGGTTGAAAAACCACTTTTCGCACTTGTGTTGGTGCAGGAAACCACTTTTGCACTTGTAATAGTGTGGAAAAAACACTTTTTGCACTTGTGATAGTGTGGAAAAAACACTTTTCGCACTTGTGTTAGTGTTGAAAAACCACTTTTCGCACTTGTGTTGGTGCTGGAAACCACTTTTGCACTTGTATTAGTGTGGAAAAAACACTTTTTGCATTTGTGATAGTGTTGAAAAACCACTTTTCGCACTTGTGTTAGTGTTGAAAAACCACTTTTCGCACTTGTGTTGGTGCAGGAAACCACTTTTGCACTTGTATTAGTGTGGAAAAATAAACTTTTTGCACTTGTGATAGTGTTGAAAAACCACTTTTCGCAGTTGTGTTAGTGTTGCAAAACCACTTTTCGCACTTGCACTGGTGTTGAAAACCTCAATTCGCATTTGTCTCAGTGTTGCAAAACCAATTTCCACACTTGTGCTGGTATTGAAAACTACTTTCCGCACACGTGCTAATGTTGAAAACCACTTTTCACGCTCCGTTTAGTGTTCAAAACCACTTTTTGCACGTGTGTTAGTGTTGCAAAACCATTTGTCTCACTTGTGTTAGTGTTGCACAACCACTTTTTGCACTTGTGTTAGTGTTGCAAAACCACTTTTTGCACTTGTGTTAGTGTTGTAAAACCACAGTCCACACTTGTGCTGGCATTGAAAACCTCTTTTCACACATGTGCTTGTATTGCAAAAGAACTTTCGGCACTTGTGCTGGCATTGAAAACCACTTTTTGCACTTCTGCTCGTGTTGCAAAACCACTTTCCACACTTGCGCTCGTGTTGCAAAACCATTTTCCGCACTTGTGCTGGCATTGAAAACCTCTTTTCACACATGTGCTTGTATTGCAAAAGAACTTTCGGCACTTGTGCTGGCGTTGAAAACCACTTTTTGCACTTCTGCTCGTGTTGCAAAACCATTTTCCGCACTTGTGCTGGCATTGAAAACCACTTTCTGCACTTGAGCTTGTATTGCAAAAGAACTTTCGGCACTTGTGCTGGCGTTGAAAACCACTTTTTGCACTTCTGCTCGTGTTGCAAAACCATTTTCCGCACTTGTGCTGGCATTGAAAACCACTTTCTGCACTTGAGCTTGTGTTGCAGAACCACTTTTCGCACTTGTGCTGGCATTGAAAACCACTTTTTGCACTTGTGTTAGTGTTGCAAAACCACTGTCCACACTTGTGCTGGCATTGAAAACCACTTTCCGCACACGTGCTAATGTTGAAAACCACTTTTCGCATTTGGGTTAGTGTTGCAAACACCACATTCCGCGCTCGTGCTCCTGTTGAAAACCACTTATCGCACTTGTGTTCATGTTGCAAAACCACTTTTCGCACGAGTGTTATTGTTGCAAAAACCACTTTCCACACTCGTACTGGCATTGAAAACCACTTATCGCACTTGTGTTAGTTTTGCAAAACCACTTTCATATTTGTTTTAGTGCTGCAAAACCACTTTCCGCACTTGCGTTAGTGCTGCAAAACCACTTTTAGAACTTGTGTTAGTGTTGCAAAACCATTTTCCGCACTTGTGCTGGTGCAGGAAACCACTTTTGCACTTGTATTAGTGTGGAAAAAACACTTTTTGCACTTGTGATAGTGTTGAAAAACCACTTTTCGCACTTGTGTTAGTGTTGAAAAACCACTTTTCGCACTTGTGTTAGTGTTGAAAAACCACTTTTCGCACTTGTGTTGGTGCAGGAAACCACTTTTGCACTTGTATCAGTGTGGAAAAAACACTTTTCGCACTTGTGTTAGTGTTGAAAAACCACTTTTCGCACTTGTGTTAGTGTTGAAAAACCACTTTTCGCACTTGTGTTGGTGCAGGAAACCACTTTTGCACTTGTATTAGTGTGGAAACAACACTTTTCGCACTTGTGTTAGTGTTGAAAAACCACTTTTCGCACTTGTGTTAGTGTTGAAAAACCACTTTTCGCACTTGTGTTGGTGCAGGAAACCACTTTTGCACTTGTATTAGTGTGGAAAAAACACTTTTTGCATTTGTGATAGTGTTGAAAAACCACTTTTCGCACTTGTGTTAGTGTTGAAAAACCACTTTTCGCACTTGTGTTGGTGCAGGAAACCACTTTTGCACTTGTATTAGTGTGGAAAAATAAACTTTTTGCACTTGTGATAGTGTTGAAAAACCACTTTTCGCACTTGTGTTAGTGTTGAAAAACCACTTTTCGCACTTGTGTTAGTGTTGAAAAACCATTTTTCGGACTTGTGTTGGTGCAGGAAACCACTTTTGCACTTGTATTATTGTGGAAAAAACACTTTTTGCACTTGTGATAGTGTTGGAAAACCACTTTTCGCACTTGTGTTAGTGTTGCAAAACCACTTTTCGCACTTGCCCTGGTGTTGAAAACCTCAATTCGCATTTGTCTCAGTGTTGCAAAACCAATTTCCACACTTGTGCTGTTATTGAAAACTACTTTCCGCACACGTGCTAATGTTGAAAACCACTTTTCACGCTCCGTTTAGTGTTCAAAACCACTTTTTGCACGTGTGTTAGTGTTGCAAAACCATTTGTCTCACTTGTGTTAGTGTTGCAAAACCATTTGTCTCACTTGTGTTAGTGTTGCACAACCACTTTTTGCACTTGTGTTAGTGTTGCAAAACCACTTTTTGCACTTGTGTTAGTGTTGCAAAACCACAGTCCACACTTGTGCTGGCATTGAAAACCTCTTTTCACACATGTGCTTGTATTGCAAAAGAACTTTCGGCACTTGTGCTGGCGTTGAAAACCACTTTTTGCACTTCTGCTCGTGTTGCAAAACCACTTTCCACACTTGCGCTCGTGTGGGCAACACCATTTTCCGCACTTGTGCTGGCATTGAAAACCACTTTCTGCACTTGTGTTCATGTTGCAAAACCACTTTTCGCACTAGTGTTATTGTTGCAAAAACCACTTTCCACACTCGTACTGGCATTGAAAACCACTTATCGCACTTGTGTTAGTTTTGCAAAACCACTTTCATATTTGTTTTAGTGCTGCAAAACCACTTTCCGCACTTGCGTTAGTGCTGCAAAACCACTTTTAGAACTTGTGTTAGTGTTGCAAAACCATTTTCCGTGCTTGTGCTGGTGCAGGAAACCACTTTTGCACTTGTATTAGTGTGGAAAAAACACTTTTCGCACTTGTGTTAGTGTTGAAAAACCACTTTTCGCACTTGTGTTAGTGTTGAAAAACCACTTTTCGCACTTGTGTTGGTGCAGGAAACCACTTTTGCACTTGTATTAGTGTGGAAACAACACTTTTCGCACTTGTGTTAGTGTTGAAAAACCACTTTTCGCACTTGTGTTAGTGTTGAAAAACCACTTTTCGCACTTGTGTTGGTGCAGGAAACCACTTTTGCACTTGTATTAGTGTGGAAAAAACACTTTTTGCATTTGTGATAGTGTTGAAAAACCACTTTTCGCACTTGTGTTAGTGTTGAAAAACCACTTTTCGCACTTGTGTTGGTGCAGGAAACCACTTTTGCACTTGTATTAGTGTGGAAAAATAAACTTTTTGCACTTGTGATAGTGTTGAAAAACCACTTTTCGCACTTGTGTTAGTGTTGAAAAACCACTTTTCGCACTTGTGTTAGTGTTGAAAAACCATTTTTCGGACTTGTGTTGGTGCAGGAAACCACTTTTGCACTTGTATTATTGTGGAAAAAACACTTTTTGCACTTGTGATAGTGTTGGAAAACCACTTTTCGCACTTGTGTTAGTGTTGCAAAACCACTTTTCGCACTTGCCCTGGTGTTGAAAACCTCAATTCGCATTTGTCTCAGTGTTGCAAAACCAATTTCCACACTTGTGCTGTTATTGAAAACTACTTTCCGCACACGTGCTAATGTTGAAAACCACTTTTCACGCTCCGTTTAGTGTTCAAAACCACTTTTTGCACGTGTGTTAGTGTTGCAAAACCATTTGTCTCACTTGTGTTAGTGTTGCAAAACCATTTGTCTCACTTGTGTTAGTGTTGCACAACCACTTTTTGCACTTGTGTTAGTGTTGCAAAACCACTTTTTGCACTTGTGTTAGTGTTGCAAAACCACAGTCCACACTTGTGCTGGCATTGAAAACCTCTTTTCACACATGTGCTTGTATTGCAAAAGAACTTTCGGCACTTGTGCTGGCGTTGAAAACCACTTTTTGCACTTCTGCTCGTGTTGCAAAACCACTTTCCACACTTGCGCTCGTGTGGGCAACACCATTTTCCGCACTTGTGCTGGCATTGAAAACCACTTTCTGCACTTGTGTTCATGTTGCAAAACCACTTTTCGCACTAGTGTTATTGTTGCAAAAACCACTTTCCACACTCGTACTGGCATTGAAAACCACTTATCGCACTTGTGTTAGTTTTGCAAAACCACTTTCATATTTGTTTTAGTGCTGCAAAACCACTTTCCGCACTTGCGTTAGTGCTGCAAAACCACTTTTAGAACTTGTGTTAGTGTTGCAAAACCATTTTCCGTGCTTGTGCTGGTGCAGGAAACCACTTTTGCACTTGTATTAGTGTGGAAACAACACTTTTTGCACTTGTGATAGTGTTGAAAAACCACTTTTCGCACTTGTGTTAGTGTTGAAAAACCACTTTTCGCACTTGTGTTAGTGTTGAAAAACCACTTTTCACACTTGTGCTAGTGCAGGAAACCACTTTTGCACTTGTATCAGTGTGGAAAAAACACTTTTCGCACTTGTGTTAGTGTTGAAAAACCACTTTTCGCACTTGTGTTAGTGTTGAAAAACCACTTTTCGCACTTGTGTTGGTGCAGGAAACCACTTTTGCACTTGTATTAGTGTGGAAACAACACTTTTCGCACTTGTGTTAGTGTTGAAAAACCACTTTTCGCACTTGTGTTAGTGTTGAAAAACCACTTTTCGCACTTGTGTTGGTGCAGGAAACCACTTTTGCACTTGTATTAGTGTGGAAAAAACACTTTTTGCATTTGTGATAGTGTTGAAAAACCACTTTTCGCACTTGTGTTAGTGTTGAAAAACCACTTTTCGCACTTGTGTTGGTGCAGGAAACCACTTTTGCACTTGTATTAGTGTGGAAAAATAAACTTTTTGCACTTGTGATAGTGTTGAAAAACCACTTTTCGCACTTGTGTTAGTGTTGAAAAACCACTTTTCGCACTTGTGTTAGTGTTGAAAAACCATTTTTCGGACTTGTGTTGGTGCAGGAAACCACTTTTGCACTTGTATTATTGTGGAAAAAACACTTTTTGCACTTGTGATAGTGTTGGAAAACCACTTTTCGCACTTGTGTTAGTGTTGCAAAACCACTTTTCGCACTTGCCCTGGTGTTGAAAACCTCAATTCGCATTTGTCTCAGTGTTGCAAAACCAATTTCCACACTTGTGCTGTTATTGAAAACTACTTTCCGCACACGTGCTAATGTTGAAAACCACTTTTCATGCTCCGTTTAGTGTTCAAAACCACTTTTTGCACGTGTGTTAGTGTTGCAAAACCATTTGTCTCACTTGTGTTAGTGTTGCACAACCACTTTTTGCACTTGTGTTAGTGTTGCAAAACCACTTTTTGCACTTCTGCTCGTGTTGCAAAACCACTTTCCACACTTGCGCTCGT
Organism: Myxine glutinosa; assembly: GCF_964187855.1. NCBI lineage: Eukaryota > Metazoa > Chordata > Myxini > Myxiniformes > Myxinidae > Myxine > Myxine glutinosa. Next base: position 26,177 of record NW_027619155.1, read on the forward strand.
GTGGGCAACACCATTTTCCGCACTTGTGCTGGCATTGAAAACCTCTTTTCACACATGTGCTTGTATTGCAAAAGAACTTTCGGCACTTGTGCAGGCGTTGAAAACCACTTTTTGCACTTCTGCTCGTGTTGCAAAACCACTTTCCACACTTGCGCTCGTGTTGCAAAACCATTTTCCGCACTTGTGCTGGCATTGAAAACCACTTTCTGCACTTGAGCTTGTGTTGCAGAACCACTTTTCGCACTTGTGCTGGCATTGAAAACCACTTTTTGCACTTGTGTTAGTGTTGCAAAACCACTGTCCACACTTGTGCTGGCATTGAAAACCACTTTCCGCACACGTGCTAATGTTGAAAACCACTTTTCGCATTTGGGTTAGTGTTGCAAACACCACATTCCGCGCTCGTGCTCCTGTTGAAAACCACTTATCGCACTTGTGTTCATGTTGCAAAATCACTTTTCGCACTAGTGTTATTGTTGCAAAAACCACTTTCCACACTCGTACTGGCATTGAAAACCACTTATCGCACTTGTGTTAGTTTTGCAAAACCACTTTCATATTTGTTTTAGTGCTGCAAAACCACTTGCCGCACTTGCGTTAGTGCTGCAAAACCACTTTTCGAACTTGTGTTAGTGTTGCAAAACCATTTTCCGCACTTGTGCTGGTGCAGGAAACCACTTTTGCACTTGTATTAGTGTGGAAAAAACACTCGTTGCACTTGTGATAGTGTTGAAAAACCACTTTTCGCACTTGTGTTAGTGTTGAAAAACCACTTTTCGCACTTGTGTTAGTGTTGAAAAACCACTTTTCGCACTTGTTTTGGTGCAGGAAACCACTTTTGCACTTGTATGAGTGTGGAAAAAACACTTTTTGCACTTGTGTTAGTGTTGAAAAACCACTTTTCGCACTTGTGTTAGTGTTGAAAAACCACTTTTCGCACTTGTGTTGGTGCAGGAAACCACTTTTGCACTTGTATTAGTGTGGAAAAAACACTTTTTGCATTTGTGATAGTGTTGAAAAACCACTTTTCGCACTTGTGTTAGTGTTGAAAAACCACTTTTCGCACTTGTGTTGGTGCAGGAAACCACTTTTGCACTTGTATTAGTGTGGAAAAATAAACTTTTTGCACTTGTGATAGTGTTGAAAAACCACTTTTCGCACTTGTGTTAGTGTTGAAAAACCACTTTTCGCACTTGTGTTAGTGTTGAAAAACCATTTTTCGGACTTGTGTTGGTGCAGGAAACCACTTTTGCACTTGTATTATTGTGGAAAAAACACTTTTTGCACTTGTGATAGTGTTGGAAAACCACTTTTCGCACTTGTGTTAGTGTTGCAAAACCACTTTTCGCACTTGCCCTGGTGTTGAAAACCTCAATTCGCATTTGTCTCAGTGTTGCAAAACCAATTTCCACACTTGTGCTGTTATTGAAAACTACTTTCCGCACACGTGCTAATGTTGAAAACCACTTTTCACGCTCCGTTTAGTGTTCAAAACCACTTTTTGCACGTGTGTTAGTGTTGCAAAACCATTTGTCTCACTTGTGTTAGTGTTGCACAACCACTTTTTGCACTTGTGTTAGTGTTGCAAAACCACTTTTTGCACTTCTGCTCGTGTTGCAAAACCACTTTCCACACTTGCGCTCGTGTGGGCAACACCATTTTCCGCACTTGTGCTGGCATTGAAAACCTCTTTTCACACATGTGCTTGTATTGCAAAAGAACTTTCGGCACTTGTGCAGGCGTTGAAAACCACTTTTTGCACTTCTGCTCGTGTTGCAAAACCACTTTCCACACTTGCGCTCGTGTTGCAAAACCATTTTCCGCACTTGTGCTGGCATTGAAAACCACTTTCTGCACTTGAGCTTGTGTTGCAGAACCACTTTTCGCACTTGTGCTGGCATTGAAAACCACTTTTTGCACTTGTGTTAGTGTTGCAAAACCACTGTCCACACTTGTGCTGGCATTGAAAACCACTTTCCGCACACGTGCTAATGTTGAAAACCACTTTTCGCATTTGGGTTAGTGTTGCAAACACCACATTCCGCGCTCGTGCTCCTGTTGAAAACCACTTATCGCACTTGTGTTCATGTTGCAAAATCACTTTTCGCACTAGTGTTATTGTTGCAAAAACCACTTTCCACACTCGTACTGGCATTGAAAACCACTTATCGCACTTGTGTTAGTTTTGCAAAACCACTTTCATATTTGTTTTAGTGCTGCAAAACCACTTGCCGCACTTGCGTTAGTGCTGCAAAACCACTTTTCGAACTTGTGTTAGTGTTGCAAAACCATTTTCCGCACTTGTGCTGGTGCAGGAAACCACTTTTGCACTTGTATTAGTGTGGAAAAAACACTTGTTGCACTTGTGATAGTGTTGAAAAACCACTTTTCGCACTTGTGTTAGTGTTGAAAAACCACTTTTCGCACTTGTGTTAGTGTTGAAAAACCACTTTTCGCACTTGTTTTGGTGCAGGAAACCACTTTTGCACTTGTATGAGTGTGGAAAAAACACTTTTTGCACTTGTGATAGTGTTGAAAAACCACTTTTCGCACTTGTGTTAATGTTGAAAAACCACTTTTTGCACTTGTGTTGGTGCAGGAAACCACTTTTGCACTTGTATTAGTGTGGAAAAAACACTTTTTGCACTTGTGATAGTGTTGAAAAACCACTTTTCGCACTTGTGTTAGTGTTGAAAAACCACTTTTCGCACTTGTGTTAGTGTTGAAAAACCACTTTTCGCACTTGTGTTAGTGTTGAAAAACCACTTTTCGCACTTGTGTTGGTGCAGGAAACCACTTTTGCACTTGTACTAGTGTGGAAAAAACACTTTTTGCACTTGTGATAGTGTTGAAAAACCACTTTTCGCACTTGTGTTAGTGTTGCAAAACCACTTTTCGCACTTGCACTGGTGTTGAAAACCTCAATTCGCATTTGTCTCAGTGTTGCAAAACCAATTTCCACATTTGTGCTGGTATTGAAAACTACTTTCCGCACACGTGCTAATGTTGAAAACCACTTTTTGCGCTCCGTTTAGTGTTCAAAACCACTTTTTGCACGTGTGTTAGTGTTGCAAATCCATTTGTCTCACTTGTGTTAGTGTTGCACAACCACTTTTTGCACTTGTGTTAGTGTTGCAAAACCACTTTTTGCACTTGTGTTAGTGTTGCAAAACCACAGTCCACACTTGTGCTGGCATTGAAAACCTCTTTTCACACATGTGCTTGTATTGCAAAAGAACTTTCGGCACTTGTGCTTGCGTTGAAAACCACTTTTTGCACTTCTGCTCGTGTTGCAAAACCACTTTCCACACTTGCACTCGTGTTGCAAAACCATTTTCCGCACTTGTGCTGGTGTTGAAAACCACTTTCCACACTTGAGCTAGTGTTGCAGAACTACTTTCAGCACTTGTGCTGGCATTGAAAACCACTTTCTGCACTTGAGCTTGTGTTGCAGAACCACTTTTCGCACTTGTGCTGGCATTGAAAACCACTTTTTGCACTTGTGTTAGTGTTGCAAAACCACTGTCCACACTTGTGCTGGCATTGAAAACCACTTTCCGCACACGTGCTAATGTTGAAAACCACTTTTCGCATTTGGGTTAGTGTTGCAAACACCACATTCCGCGCTCGTGTGCTCATGTTGAAAACCACTTATCGCACTTGTGTTGGTGTTGCAAAACCACTTTTCGCACTAGTGTTATTGTTGCAAAAACCACTTTCCACACTCGTACTGGCATTGAAAACCTCTTATCGCACTTGTGTTAGTTTTGCAAAACCACTTTCATATTTGTTTTAGTGCTGCAAAACCACTTTCCGCACTTGTGTTAGTGCTGCAAAACCACTTTTCGAACTTGTGTTAGTGTTGCAAAACCATTTTCCGCACTTGTGCTGGTGCAGGAAACCACTTTTGCACTTGTATTAGTGTGGAAAAAACACTTTTTGCACTTGTGATAGTGTTGAAAAACCACTTTTCGCACTTGTGTTAGTGTTGAAAAACCACTTTTCGCACTTGTGTTAGTGTTGAAAAACCACTTTTCGCACTTGTGTTGGTGCAGGAAACCACTTTTGCACTTGTATTAGTGTGGAAAAAACACTTTTTGCACTTGTGATAATGTTGAAAAACCACTTTTCGCACTTGTGTTAGTGTTGAAAAACCACTTTTCGCACTTGTGTTGGTGCAGGAAACCACTTTTGCACTTGGATTAGTGTGGAAAAAACACTTTTCGCACTTGTGTTAGTGTTGAAAAACAATTTTTCGCACTTGTGTTAGTGTTGAAAAACCACTTTTCTTACTTGTGTTGGTGGAGGAAACCACTTTTGCACTTGCATTAGTGTGGAAAAAACACTTTTTGCACTTGTGATAGTGTTGAAAAACCACTTTTCGCACTTGTGTTAGTGTTGAAAAACCACTTTTCGCACCTGTGTTGGTGCAGGAAACCACTTTTGAACTTGTATTAGTGTGGAAAAAACACTTTTCGCACTTGTGTTAGTGTTGAAAAACCACTTTTCGCACTTGTGTTAGTGTTGAAAAACCACTTTTCGCACTTGTGTTGGTGCAGGAAATCACTTCTGCACTTGTATTAGTGTGGAAAAAACACTTTTTGCACTTGTGATAGTGTTGAAAAACCACTTTTCGCACTTGTGTTAGTGTTGAAAAACCACTTTTCGCACTTGTGTTGGTGCAGGAAACCACTTTTGCACTTGTATTAGTGTGGAAAAACCACTTTTCGCACTTGTGTTAGTGTTGAAAAACCACTTTTCGCACTTGTGTTAGTGTTGAAAAACCACTTTTCGCACTTGTGTTGGTGTAGGAAACCACTTTTGCACTTGTATTAGTGTGGAAAAAACACTTTTTGCACTTGTGATAGTGTTGAAAACCACTTTTCGCACTTGTGTTAGTGTTGAAAAACCACTTTCCGCACTTGTGTTAGTGTTGAAAAACCACTTTTCGCACTTGTGTTGGTGCAGGAAACCACTTTTGCACTTGTATTAGTGTGGAAAAAACACTTTTTGCACTTGTGATAGTGTTGAAAAACCACTTTTCGCACTTGTGTTAGTATTGAAAACCCACTTTTCACACTTGTGTTGGTGCAGGAAACCACTTTTGCACTTGTATTAGTGTGGAAAAAACACTTTTCGCACTTGTGTTAGTGTTGAAAAACCACTTTTCGCACTTGTGTTAGTGTTGAAAAACCACTTTTCGCACTTGTGTTGGTGAAGGAAACCACTTTTGCACTTGTATTAGTGTGGAAAAAACACTTTTTGCACTTGTGATAGTGTTGAAAAACCACTTTTCGCACTTGTGTTAGTGTTGAAAAACCACTTTTCGCACTTGTGTTAGTGTTGAAAAACCACTTTTCGCACTTGTGTTAGTGTTGAAAAACCACTTTTCCTACCTGTGTTGGTGCAGGAAACCACTTTTGCACTTGTATTAGTGTGGAAAAAACACTTTTCGCACCTGTGTTAGTGTTGAAAACCACTTTTCGCACTTGTGTTAGTGTTGAAAAACCACTTTTCGCACTTGTGTTAGTGTTGAAAAACCACTTTTCGCACTTGTGTTAGTGCAGGAAATCACATTTGCACTTGTATTAGTGTGGAAAAACCACTTTTCGCACTTGTGTTAGTGTTGAAAAACCACTTTTCGCACTTGTGTTAGTGTTGAAAAACCACTTTTCGCACATGTGTTGGTGCAGGAAACCACTTCTGCACTTGTATTAGTGTGGAAAAAACACTTTTTGCACTTGTGATAGTGTTGAAAAACCACTTTTCGCACTTGTGTTAGTGTTGAAAAACCACTTTTCGCACTTGTGTTGGTGCAGGAAACCACTTTTGCACTTGTATTAGTGTGGCTAAACCACTTTTCGCACTTGTGTTAGTGTTGAAAAACCACTTTTCGCACTTGTGTTAGTGTTGAAAAACCACTTGCACTTGTGTTGGTGCAGGAAACCAATTTTGCACTTGTATTAGTGTGGAAAAAACACTTTTTGCACTTGTGATAGTGTTGAAAAACCACTTTTCGCACTTGTGTTAGTGTTGAAAAACCACTTTCCGCACTTGTGTTAGTGTTGAAAAACCACTTTTCGCACTTGTGTTGGTGCAGGAAACCACTTTTGCACTTGTATTAGTGTGGAAAAACACTTTTTGCACTTGTGAAAGTGTTGAAAAACCACTTTTCGCACTTGTGTTAGTGTTGCAAAACCACTTTTCGCACTTGTGTTTGTGCAGGAAACCACTTTTGCACTTGTATTAGTGTGGAAAAAACACTTTTCGCACTTGTGTTAGTATTGAAAAACCACTTTTCGCACTTGTGTTAGTGTTGAAAAACTTTGCGCACTTGTGTTGGTGCAGGAAACCACTTTTTCACTTGTATTAGTGTGGAAAAAACACTTTTTGCACTTGTGATAGTGTTGAAAAACCACTTTTCGCACTTGTGTTACTGTTGAAAAACCACTTTTTGCACTTGTGTTAGTGTTGAAAAACCACTTTTCGCACTTGTGTTAGTGTTGAAAAACCACTTTTCGCACTTATGTTGGTGCAGGAAGCCACTTTTGCACTTGTATTAGTGTGGAAAAAACACTTTTCGCACTTGTGTTAGTGTTGAAAAACCACTTTTCGCACTTGTGTTAGTGTTGAAAAACCACTTTTCGCACTTGTGTTAGGGTTGAAAAACCACTTTTCGCACTTGTGTTGGTGCAGGAAACCACTTTTGCACTTGTAATAGTGTGGAAAAAACACTTTTTGCACTTGTGATAGTGTGGAAAAAACACTTTTCGCACTTGTGTTAGTGTTGAAAAACCACTTTTCACACTTGTGTTAGTGTTGAAAAACCACTTTTCGCACTTGTGTTGGTGCAGGAAACCACTTTTGCACTTGTATTAGTGTGGAAAAAACATTTTTTACACTTGTGATTGTGTTGAAAAACCACTTTTCGCACTTGTGTTAGTGTTGAAAAACCACTTTTCGCACTTGTGTTAGTGTTGAAAAACCACTTTTCGCACTTGTGTTGGTGCAGGAAACCACTTTTGCACTTGTATTAGTGTGGAAAAAACACTTTTCGCACTTGTGTTAGTGTTGAAAAACCACTTTTCGCACTTGTGTTAGTGTTGAAAAACCACTTTTCGCACTTGTGTTAGTGTTGAAAAACCACTTTTCGCACTTTTGTTGGTGCAGGAAACCACTTTTGCACTTGTATTAGTGTGGAAAAAACATTTTTTACACTTGTGATAGTGTTGAAAAACCACATTTCGCACTTGTGTTAGTGTTGAAAAACCACTTTTCGCACTTGTGTTAGTGTTGAAAAACCACTTTTCGCACTTGTATTGGTGCAGGAAACCACTTTTGCACTTGTATTAGTGTGGAAAAAACATTTTTTACACTTGTGATAGTGTTGAAAAACCACTTTTCGCACTTGTGTTAGTGTTGAAAAACCACTTTTCGCACTTGTGTTAGTGTTGAAAAACCACTTTTCGCACTTGTGTTGGTGCAGGAAACCACTTTTGCACTTGTATTAGTGTGGAAAAAACACTTTTCACACTTGTGTTAGTGTTGAAAAACCACTTTTCGCACTTGTGCTAGTGTTGAAAAACCACTTTTCGCACTTGTGTTGGTGCAGGAAACCACTTTTGCACTTGTATTAGTGTGGAAAACCACTTTTCACACTTGTGTTAGTGTTGAAAAACCACTTTTCGCACTTGTGTTAGTGTTGAAAAACCACTTTTCGCACTTGTGTTGGTGCAGGAAACCACTTTTGCACTTGTATTAGTGTGGAAAAAACACTTTTTGCATTTGTGATAGTGTTGAAAAACCACTTTTCGCACTTGTGTTAGTGTTGAAAAACCACTTTTCGCACTTGTGTTGGTGCAGGAAACCACTTTTGCACTTGTATTAGTGTGGAAAAATAAACTTTTTGCACTTGTGATAGTGTTGAAAAACCACTTTTCGCACTTGTGTTAGTGTTGAAAAACCACTTTTCGCACTTGTGTTAGTGTTGAAAAACCATTTTTCGGACTTGTGTTAGTGTTGAAAAACCACTTTTCGCACTTGTGTTGGTGCAGGAAACCACTTTTGCACTTGTATTATTGTGGAAAAAACACTTTTTGCACTTGTGATAGTGTTGGAAAACCACTTTTCGCACTTGTGTTAGTGTTGCAAAACCACTTTTCGCACTTGCACTGGTGTTGAAAACCTCAATTCGCATTTGTCTCAGTGTTGCAAAACCAATTTCCACACTTGTGCTGGTATTGAAAACTACTTTCCGCACACGTGCTAATGTTGAAAACCACTTTTTGCACGTGTGTTAGTGTTGCAAAACCATTTGTCTCACTTGTGTTAGTGTTGCACAACCACTTTTTGCACTTGTGTTAGTGTTGTAAAACCACTGTCCACACTTGTGCTGGCATTGAAAACCTCTTTTCACACATGTGCTTGTATTGCAAAAGAACTTTCGGCACTTGTGCTGGCGTTGAAAACCACTTTTTGCACTTCTGCTCGTGTTGCAAAACCACTTTCCACACTTGCGCTTGTGTTGCAAAACCATTTTCCGCACTTGTGCTGGCATTGAAAACCTCTTTTCACACATGTGCTTGTATTGCAAAAGAACTTTCGACACTTGTGCTGGCGTTGAAAACCACTTTCCACACTTGCGCTCGTGTTGCAAAACCATTTTCCGCACTTGTGCTGGCATTGAAAACCTCTTTTCACACATGTGCTTGTATTGCAAAAGAACTTTCGGCACTTGTGCTGGCGTTGAAAACCACTTTTTGCACTTCTGCTCGTGTTGCAAAACCATTTTCCGCACTTGTGCTGACATTGAAAACCACTTTCTGCACTTGAGCTTGTGTTGCAGAACCACTTTTCGCACTTGTGCTGGCATTGAAAACCACTTTTTGCACTTGTGTTAGTGTTGCAAAACCACTGTCCACACTTGTGCTGGCATTGAAAACCACTTTCCGCACACGTGCTAATGTTGAAAACCACTTTTCGCATTTGGGTTAGTGTTGCAAACACCACATTCCGTGCTCGTGCTCCTGTTGAAAACCACTTATCGCACTTGTGTTCATGTTGCAAAACCACTTTTCGCACTAGTGTTATTGTTGCAAAAACCACTTTCCACACTCGTACTGGCATTGAAAACCACTTATCGCACTTGTGTTAGTTTTGCAAAACCACTTTCATATTTGTTTTAGTGCTGCAAAACCACTTTCCGCACTTGCGTTAGTGCTGCAAAACCACTTTTAGAACTTGTGTTAGTGTTGCAAAACCATTTTCCGCACTTGTGCTGGTGCAGGAAACCACTTTTGCACTTGTATTAGTGTGGAAAAAACACTTTTTGCACTTGTGATAGTGTTGAAAAACCACTTTTCGCACTTGTGTTAGTGTTGAAAAACCACTTTTCGCACTTGTGTTAGTGTTGAAAAACCACTTTTCGCACTTGTGTTGGTGCAGGAAACCACTTTTGCACTTGTATCAGTGTGGAAAAAACACTTTTCGCACTTGTGTTAGTGTTGAAAAACCACTTTTCGCACTTGTGTTAGTGTTGAAAAACCACTTTTCGCACTTGTGTTGGTGCAGCCAACCACTTTTGCACTTGTATTAGTGTGGAAACAACACTTTTCGCACTTGTGTTAGTGTTGAAAAACCACTTTTCGCACTTGTGTTAGTGTTGAAAAACCACTTTTCGCACTTGTGTTGGTGCAGGAAACCACTTTTGCACTTGTATTAGTGTGGAAAAAACACTTTTTGCATTTGTGATAGTGTTGAAAAACCACTTTTCGCACTTGTGTTAGTGTTGAAAAACCACTTTTCGCACTTGTGTTGGTGCAGGAAACCACTTTTGCACTTGTATTAGTGTGGAAAAATAAACTTTTTGCACTTGTGATAGTGTTGAAAAACCACTTTTCGCACTTGTGTTAGTGTTGAAAAACCACTTTTCGCACTTGTGTTAGTGTTGAAAAACCATTTTTCGGACTTGTGTTGGTGCAGGAAACCACTTTTGCACTTGTATTATTGTGGAAAAAACACTTTTTGCACTTGTGATAGTGTTGGAAAACCACTTTTCGCACTTGTGTTAGTGTTGCAAAACCACTTTTCGCACTTGCCCTGGTGTTGAAAACCTCAATTCGCATTTGTCTCAGTGTTGCAAAACCAATTTCCACACTTGTGCTGGTATTGAAAACTACTTTCCGCACACGTGCTAATGTTGAAAACCACTTTTCACGCTCCGTTTAGTGTTCAAAACCACTTTTTGCACGTGTGTTAATGTTGCAAAACCATTTGTCTCACTTGTGTTAGTGTTGCACAACCACTTTTTGCACTTGTGTTAGTGTTGCAAAACCACTTTTTGCACTTGTGTTAGTGTTGCAAAACCACAGTCCACACTTGTGCTGGCATTGAAAACCTCTTTTCACACATGTGCTTGTATTGCAAAAGAACTTTCGGCACTTGTGCTGGCGTTGAAAACCACTTTTTGCACTTCTGCTCGTGTTGCAAAACCACTTTCCACACTTGCGCTCGTGTGGGCAACACCATTTTCCGCACTTGTGCTGACATTGAAAACCTCTTTTCACACATGTGCTTGTATTGCAAAAGAACTTTCGGCACTTGTGCTGGCGTTGAAAACCACTTTTTGCACTTCTGCTCGTGTTGCAAAACCACTTTCCACACTTGCGCTCGTGTTGCAAAACCATTTTCCGCACTTGTGCTGGCATTGAAAACCACTTTCTGCACTTGAGCTTGTGTTGCAGAACCACTTTTCGCACTTGTGCTGGCATTGAAAACCACTTTTTGCACTTGTGTTAGTGTTGCAAAACCACTGTCCACACTTGTGCTGTCATTGAAAACCACTTTCTGCACACGTGCTAATGTTGAAAACCACTTTTCGCATTTGGGTTAGTGTTGCAAACACCACATTCCGCGCTCGTGCTCCTGTTGAAAACCACTTATCGCACTTGTGTTCATGTTGCAAAACCACTTTTCGCACTAGTGTTATTGTTGCAAAAACCACTTTCCACACTCGTACTGGCATTGAAAACCACTTATCGCACTTGTGTTAGTTTTGCAAAACCACTTTCATATTTGTTTTAGTGCTGCAAAACCACTTTCCGCACTTGCGTTAGTGCTGCAAAACCACTTTTAGAACTTGTGTTAGTGTTGCAAAACCATTTTCCGCACTTGTGCTGGTGCAGGAAACCACTTTTGCACTTGTATTAGTGTGGAAAAAACACTTTTTGCACTTGTGATAGTGTTGAAAAACCACTTTTCGCACTTGTGTTAGTGTTGAAAAACCACTTTTCGCACTTGTGTTAGTGTTGAAAAACCACTTTTCGCACTTGTGTTGGTGCAGGAAACCACTTTTGCACTTGTATCAGTGTGGAAAAAACACTTTTCGCACTTGTGTTAGTGTTGAAAAACCACTTTTTGCACTTGTGTTAGTGTTGAAAAACCACTTTTCGCACTTGTGTTGGTGCAGGAAACCACTTTTGCACTTGTATTAGTGTGGAAACAACACTTTTCGCACTTGTGTTAGTGTTGAAAAACCACTTTTCGCACTTGTGTTAGTGTTGAAAAACCACTTTTCGCACTTGTGTTGGTGCAGGAAACCACTTTTGCACTTGTATTAGTGTGGAAAAAACACTTTTTGCATTCGTGATAGTGTTGAAAAACCACTTTTCGCACTTGTGTTAGTGTTGAAAAACCACTTTTCGCACTTGTGTTGGTGCAGGAAACCACTTTTGCACTTGTATTAGTGTGGAAAAAACACTTTTTGCATTCGTGATAGTGTTGAAAAACCACTTTTCGCACTTGTGTTAGTGTTGAAAAACCACTTTTCGCACTTGTGTTGGTGCAGGAAACCACTTTTGCACTTGTATTAGTGTGGAAAAATAAACTTTTCGCACTTGTGTTAGTGTTGAAAAACCACTTTTCGCACTTGTGTTAGTGTTGAAAAACCACTTTTCGCACTTGTGTTGGTGCAGGAAACCACTTTTGCACTTGTATTATTGTGGAAAAAACACTTTTTGCACTTGTGATAGTGTTGGAAAACCACTTTTCGCACTTGTGTTAGTGTTGCAAAACCACTTTTCGCACTTGCCCTGGTGTTGAAAACCTCAATTCGCATTTGTCTCAGTGTTGCAAAACCAATTTCCACACTTGTGCTGGTATTGAAAACTACTTTCCGCACACGTGCTAATGTTGAAAACCACTTTTCACGCTCCGTTTAGTGTTCAAAACCACTTTTTGCACGCGTGTTAGTGTTGCAAAACCATTTGTCTCACTTGTGTTAGTGTTGCACAACCACTTTTTGCACTTGCGTTAGTGTTGCAAAACCACTTTTTGCACTTGTGTTAGTGTTGCAAAACCACAGTCCACACTTGTGCTGGCATTGAAAACCTCTTTTCACACATGTGCTTGTATTGCAAAAGAACTTTCGGCACTTGTGCTGGCGTTGAAAACCACTTTTTGCACTTCTGCTCGTGTTGCAAAACCACTTTCCACACTTGCGCTCGTGTGGGCAACACCATTTTCCGCACTTGTGCTGGCATTGAAAACCTCTTTTCACACATGTGCTTGTATTGCAAAAGAACTTTCGGCACTTGTGCTGGCGTTGAAAACCACTTTTTGCACTTCTGCTCGTGTTGCAAAACCACTTTCCACACTTGCGCTCGTGTTGCAAAACCATTTTCCGCACTTGTGCTGGCATTGAAAACCACTTTCTGCACTTGAGCTTGTGTTGCAGAACCACTTTTCGCACTTGTGCTGGCATTGAAAACCACTTTTTGCACTTGTGTTAGTGTTGCAAAACCACTGTCCACACTTGTGCTGGCATTGAAAACCACTTTCCGCACACGTGCTAATGTTGAAAACCACTTTTCGCATTTGGGTTAGTGTTGCAAACACCACATTCCGCGCTCGTGCTCCTGTTGAAAACCACTTATCGCACTTGTGTTCATGTTGCAAAACCACTTTTCGCACTAATGTTATTGTTGCAAAAACCACTTTCCACACTCGTACTGGCATTGAAAACCACTTATCGCACTTGTGTTAGTTTTGCAAAACCACTTTCATATTTGTTTTAGTGCTGCAAAACCACTTTCCGCACTTGCGTTAGTGCTGCAAAACCACTTTTCGAACTTGTGTTAGTGTTGCAAAACCATTTTCCGCACTTGTGCTGGTGCAGGAAACCACTTTTGCACTTGTATTAGTGTGGAAAAAACACTTTTTGCACTTGTGATAGTGTTGAAAAACCACTTTTCGCACTTGTGTTAGTGTTGAAAAACCACTTTTCGCACTTGTGTTAGTGTTGAAAAACCACTTTTCGCACTTGTTTTGGTGCAGGAAACCACTTTTGCACTTGTATTAGTGTGGAAAAAACACTTTTTGCACTTGTGGTAGTGTTGAAAAACCACTTTTCGCACTTGTGTTAATGTTGAAAAACCACTTTTCGCACTTGTGTTGGTGCAGGAAACCACTTTTGCACTTGTATTAGTGTGGAAAAAACACTTTTTGCACTTGTGATAGTGTTGAAAAACCACTTTTCGCACTTGTGTTAGTGTTGAAAAACCACTTTTCGCACTTGTGTTAGTGTTGAAAAACCACTTTTCGCACTTGTGTTAGTGTTGAAAAACCACTTTTCGCACTTGTGTTGGTGCAGGAAACCACTTTTGCACTTGTACTAGTGTGGAAAAAACACTTTTTGCACTTGTGATAGTGTTGAAAAACCACTTTTCGCACTTGTGTTAGTGTTGCAAAACCACTTTTCGCACTTGCACTGGTGTTGAAAACCTCAATTCGCATTTGTCTCAGTGTTGCAAAACCAATTTCCACATTTGTGCTGGTATTGAAAACTACTTTCCGCACACGTGCTAATGTTGAAAACCACTTTTTGCGCTCCGTTTAGTGTTCAAAACCACTTTTTGCACGTGTGTTAGTGTTGCAAATCCATTTGTCTCACTTGTGTTAGTGTTGCACAACCACTTTTTGCACTTGTGTTAGTGTTGCAAAACCACTTTTTGCACTTGTGTTAGTGTTGCAAAACCACAGTCCACACTTGTGCTGGCATTGAAAACCTCTTTTCACACATGTGCTTGTATTGCAAAAGAACTTTCGGCACTTGTGCTTGCGTTGAAAACCACTTTTTGCACTTCTGCTCGTGTTGCAAAACCACTTTCCACACTTGCGCTCGTGTTGCAAAACCATTTTCCGCACTTGTGCTGGTGTTGAAAACCACTTTCCACACTTGAGCTAGTGTTGCAGAACTACTTTCAGCACTTGTGCTGGCATTGAAAACCACTTTCTGCACTTGAGCTTGTGTTGCAGAACCACTTTTCGCACTTGTGCTGGCATTGAAAACCACTTTTTGCACTTGTGTTAGTGTTGCAAAACCACTGTCCACACTTGTGCTGGCATTGAAAACCACTTTCCGCACACGTGCTAATGTTGAAAACCACTTTTCGCATTTGGGTTAGTGTTGCAAACACCACATTCCGCGCTCGTGTGCTCATGTTGAAAACCACTTATCGCACTTGTGTTGGTGTTGCAAAACCACTTTTCGCACTAGTGTTATTGTTGCAAAAACCACTTTCCACACTCGTACTGGCATTGAAAACCTCTTATCGCACTTGTGTTAGTTTTGCAAAACCACTTTCATATTTGTTTTAGTGCTGCAAAACCACTTTCCGCACTTGTGTTAGTGCTGCAAAACCACTTTTCGAACTTGTGTTAGTGTTGCAAAACCATTTTCCGCACTTGTGCTGGTGCAGGAAACCACTTTTGCACTTGTATTAGTGTGGAAAAAACACTTTTTGCACTTGTGATAGTGTTGAAAAACCACTTTTCGCACTTGTGTTAGTGTTGAAAAACCACTTTTCGCACTTGTGTTAGTGTTGAAAAACCACTTTTCGCACTTGTGTTGGTGCAGGAAACCACTTTTGCACTTGTATTAGTGTGGAAAAAACACTTTTTGCACTTGTGATAATGTTGAAAAACCACTTTTCGCACTTGTGTTAGTGTTGAAAAACCACTTTTCGCACTTGTGTTGGTGCAGGAAACCACTTTTGCACTTGGATTAGTGTGGAAAAAACACTTTTCGCACTTGTGTTAGTGTTGAAAAACAATTTTTCGCACTTGTGTTAGTGTTGAAAAACCACTTTTCGCACTTGTGTTGGTGGAGGAAACCACTTTTGCACTTGTATTAGTGTGGAAAAAACACTTTTTGCACTTGTGATAGTGTTGAAAAACCACTTTTCGCACTTGTGTTAGTGTTGAAAAACCACTTTTCGCACCTGTGTTGGTGCAGGAAACCACTTTTGAACTTGTATTAGTGTGGAAAAAACACTTTTCGCACTTGTGTTAGTGTTGAAAAACCACTTTTCGCACTTGTGTTAGTGTTGAAAAACCACTTTTCGCACTTGTGTTGGTGCAGGAAATCACTTCTGCACTTGTATTAGTGTGGAAAAAACACTTTTTGCACTTGTGATAGTGTTGAAAAACCACTTTTCGCACTTGTGTTAGTGTTGAAAAACCACTTTTCGCACTTGTGTTGGTGCAGGAAACCACTTTTGCACTTGTATTAGTGTGGAACAAACCACTTTTCGCACTTGTGTTAGTGTTGAAAAACCACTTTTCGCACTTGTGTTAGTGTTGAAAAACCACTTTTCGCACTTGTGTTGGTGCAGGAAACCACTTTTGCACTTGTATTAGTGTGGAAAAAACACTTTTTGCACTTGTGATAGTGTTGAAAACCACTTTTCGCACTTGTGTTAGTGTTGAAAAACCACTTTCCGCACTTGTGTTAGTGTTGAAAAACCACTTTTCGCACTTGTGTTGGTGCAGGAAACCACTTTTGCACTTGTATTAGTGTGGAAAAAACACTTTTTGCACTTGTGATAGTGTTGAAAAACCACTTTTCGCACTTGTGTTAGTGTTGAAAACCCACTTTTCACACTTGTGTTGGTGCAGGAAACCACTTTTGCACTTGTATTAGTGTGGAAAAAACACTTTTCGCACTTGTGTTAGTGTTGAAAAACCACTTTTCGCACTTGTGTTAGTGTTGAAAAACCACTTTTCGCACTTGTGTTGGTGAAGGAAACCACTTTTGCACTTGTATTAGTGTGGAAAAAACACTTTTTGCACTTGTGATAGTGTTGAAAAACCACTTTTCGCACTTGTGTTAGTGTTGAAAAACCACTTTTCGCACTTGTGTTAGTGTTGAAAAACCACTTTTCGCACTTGTGTTAGTGTTGAAAAACCACTTTTCCTACCTGTGTTGGTGCAGGAAACCACTTTTGCACTTGTATTAGTGTGGAAAAAACACTTTTCGCACTTGTGTTAGTGTTGAAAAACCACTTTTCGCACTTGTGTTAGTGTTGAAAAACCACTTTTCGCACTTGTGTTAGTGTTGAAAAACCACTTTTCGCACTTGTGTTGGTGCAGGAAATCACATTTGCACTTGTATTAGTGTGGAAAAACCACTTTTCGCACTTGTGTTAGTGTTGAAAAACCACTTTTTGCACTTGTGTTAGTGTTGAAAAACCACTTTTCGCACATGTGTTGGTGCAGGAAACCACTTCTGCACTTGTATTAGTGTGGAAAAAACACTTTTTGCACTTGTGATAGTGTTGAAAAACCACTTTTCGCACTTGTGTTAGTGTTGAAAAACCACTTTTCGCACTTGTGTTGGTGCAGGAAACCACTTTTGCACTTGTATTAGTGTGGCTAAACCACTTTTCGCACTTGTGTTAGTGTTGAAAAACCACTTTTCGCACTTGTGTTAGTGTTGAAAAACCACTTTTCGCACTTGTGTTGGTGCAGGAAACCAATTTTGCACTTGTATTAGTGTGGAAAAAACACTTTTTGCACTTGTGATAGTGTTGAAAAACCACTTTTCGCACTTGTGTTAGTGTTGAAAAACCACTTTCCGCACTTGTGTTAGTGTTGAAAAACCACTTTTCGCACTTGTGTTGGTGCAGGAAACCACTTTTGCACTTGTATTAGTGTGGAAAAAACACTTTTTGCACTTGTGAAAGTGTTGAAAAACCACTTTTCGCACTTGTGTTAGTGTTGAAAAACCACTTTTCGCACTTGTGTTTGTGCAGGAAACCACTTTTGCACTTGTATTAGTGTGGAAAAAACACTTTTCGCACTTGTGTTAGTGTTGAAAAACCACTTTTCGCACTTGTGTTAGTGTTGAAAAACTTTGCGCACTTGTGTTGGTGCAGGAAACCACTTTTTCACTTGTATTAGTGTGGAAAAAACACTTTTTGCACTTGTGATAGTGTTGAAAAACCACTTTTCGCACTTGTGTTACTGTTGAAAAACCACTTTTTGCACTTGTGTTAGTGTTGAAAAACTACTTTTCGCACTTGTGTTAGTGTTGAAAAACCACTTTTCGCACTTATGTTGGTGCAGGAAGCCACTTTTGCACTTGTATTAGTGTGGAAAAAACACTTTTCGCACTTGTGTTAGTGTTGAAAAACCACTTTTCGCACTTGTGTTAGTGTTGAAAAACCACTTTTCGCACTTGTGTTAGGGTTGAAAAACCACTTTTCGCACTTGTGTTGGTGCAGGAAAGCACTTTTGCACTTGTAATAGTGTGGAAAAAACACTTTTTGCACTTGTGATAGTGTGGAAAAAACACTTTTCGCACTTGTGTTAGTGTTGAAAAACCACTTTTCACACTTGTGTTAGTGTTGAAAAACCACTTTTCGCACTTGTGTTGGTGCAGGAAACCACTTTTGCACTTGTATTAGTGTGGAAAAAACATTTTTTACACTTGTGATAGTGTTGAAAAACCACTTTTCGCACTTGTGTTAGTGTTGAAAAACCACTTTTCGCACTTGTGTTAGTGTTGAAAAACCACTTTTCGCACTTGTGTTGGTGCAGGAAACCACTTTTGCACTTGTATTAGTGTGGAAAAAACACTTTTCGCACTTGTGTTAGTGTTGAAAAACCACTTTTCGCACTTGTGTTAGTGTTGAAAAACCACTTTTCGCACTTGTGTTAGTGTTGAAAAACCACTTTTCGCACTTTTGTTGGTGCAGGAAACCACTTTTGCACTTGTATTAGTGTGGAAAAAACATTTTTTACACTTGTGATAGTGTTGAAAAACCACTTTTCGCACTTGTGTTAGTGTTGAAAAACCACTTTTCGCACTTGTGTTGGTGCAGGAAACCACTTTTGCACTTGTATTAGTGTGGAAAAAACACTTTTCGCACTTGTATTAGTGTGGAAAAACCACTTTTTGCACTTGTGATAGTGTTAAAAAACCACTTTTCGCACTTGTGTTAGTGTTGAAAAACCACTTTTCGCACTTGTGTTAGTGTTGAAAAACCACTTTTCGCACTTGTGTTAGTGTTGAAAAACCACTTTTCGCACTTGTGTTGGTGCAGGAAACCACTTTTGCACTTGTATTAGTGTGGAAAACCACTTTTCGCACTTGTGTTAGTGTTGAAAAACCACTTTTCGCACTTGTGTTAGTGTTGAAAAACCACTTTTCGCACTTGTGTTGGTGCAGGAAACCACTTTTGCACTTGTGTTGGTGCAGGAAACCACATTTGCACTTGTATTAGTGTGGAAAAACCACTTTTCGCACTTGTGTTAGTGTTGAAAAACCACTTTTCGCACTTGTGTTAGTGTTGAAAAACCACTTTTCGCACATGTGTTGGTGCAGGAAACCACTTCTGCACTTGTATTAGTGTGGAAAAAACACTTTTTGCACTTGTGATAGTGTTGAAAAACCACTTTTCGCACTTGTGTTAGTGTTAAAAAACCACTTTTCGCACTTGTGTTGGTGCAGGAAACCACTTTTGCATTTGTATTAGTGTGGCAAAACCACTTTTCGCACTTGTGTTAGTGTTGAAAAACCACTTTTCGCACTTGTGTTAGTGTTGAAAAACCACTTTTCGCACTTGTGTTGGTGCAGGAAACCAATTTTGCACTTGTATTAGTGTGGAAAAAACACTTTTTGCACTTGTGATAGTGTTGAAAAACCACTTTTCGCACTTGTGTTAGTGTTGAAAAACCACTTTCCGCACTTGTGTTAGTGTTGAAAAACTTTGCGCACTTGTGTTGGTGCAGGAAACCACTTTTTCACTTGTATTAGTGTGGAAAAAACACTTTTTGCACTTGTGATAGTGTTGAAAAACCACTTTTCGCACTTGTGTTACTGTTGAAAAACCACTTTTTGCACTTGTGTTAGTGTTGAAAAACCACTTTTCGCACTTGTGTTAGTGTTGAAAAACCACTTTTCGCACTTATGTTGGTGCAGGAAGCCACTTTTGCACTTGTATTAGTGTGGAAAAAACACTTTTCGCACTTGTGTTAGTGTTGAAAAACCACTTTTCGCACTTGTGTTAGTGTTGAAAAACCACGTTTCGCACTTGTGTTAGGGTTGAAAAACCACTTTTCGCACTTGTGTTGGTGCAGGAAAGCACTTTTGCACTTGTAATAGTGTGGAAAAAACACTTTTTGCACTTGTGATAGTGTGGAAAAAACACTTTTCGCACTTGTGTTAGTGTTGAAAAACCACTTTTCACACTTGTGTTAGTGTTGAAAAACCACTTTTCGCACTTGTGTTGGTGCAGGAAACCACTTTTGCACTTGTATTAGTGTGGAAAAAACATTTTTTACACTTGTGATAGTGTTGAAAAACCACTTTTGCACTTGTATTAGTGTGGAAAAAACATTTTTTACACTTGTGATAGTGTTGAAAAACCACTTTTCGCACTTGTGTTAGTGTTGAAAAACCACTTTTCGCACTTGTGTTAGTGTTGAAAAACCACTTTTCGCACTTGTGTTGGTGCAGGAAACCACTTTTGCACTTGTATTAGTGTGGAAAAAACACTTTTCGCACTTGTGTTAGTGTTGAAAAACCACTTTTCGCACTTGTGTTAGTGTTGAAAAACCACTTTTCGCACTTGTGTTAGTGTTGAAAAACCACTTTTCGCACTTTTGTTGGTGCAGGAAACCACTTTTGCACTTGTATTAGTGTGGAAAAAACATTTTTTACACTTGTGATAGTGTTGAAAAACCACTTTTCGCACTTGTGTTAGTGTTGAAAAACCACTTTTCGCACTTGTGTTAGTGTTGAAAAACCACTTTTCGCACTTGTGTTGGTGCAGGAAACCACTTTTGCACTTGTATTAGTGTGGAAAAAACACTTTTCGCACTTGTATTAGTGTGGAAAAACCACTTTTTGCACTTGTGATAGTGTTGAAAAACCACTTTTCGCACTTGTGTTAGTGTTGAAAAACCACTTTTCGCACTTGTGTTAGTGTTGAAAAACCACTTTTCGCACTTGTGTTAGTGTTGAAAAACCACTTTTCGCACTTGTGTTGGTGCAGGAAACCACTTTTGCACTTGTATTAGTGTGGAAAACCACTTTTCGCACTTGTGTTAGTGTTGAAAAACCACTTTTCGCACTTGTGTTAGTGTTGAAAAACCACTTTTCGCACTTGTGTTGGTGCAGGAAACCACTTTTGCACTTGTGTTGGTGCAGGAAACCACATTTGCACTTGTATTAGTGTGGAAAAACCACTTTTCGCACTTGTGTTAGTGTTGAAAAACCACTTTTCGCACTTGTGTTAGTGTTGAAAAACCACTTTTCGCACATGTGTTGGTGCAGGAAACCACTTCTGCACTTGTATTAGTGTGGAAAAAACACTTTTTGCACTTGTGATAGTGTTGAAAAACCACTTTTCGCACTTGTGTTAGTGTTAAAAAACCACTTTTCGCACTTGTGTTGGTGCAGGAAACCACTTTTGCATTTGTATTAGTGTGGCAAAACCACTTTTCGCACTTGTGTTAGTGTTGAAAAACCACTTTTCGCACTTGTGTTAGTGTTGAAAAACCACTTTTCGCACTTGTGTTGGTGCAGGAAACCAATTTTGCACTTGTATTAGTGTGGATAAAACACTTTTTGCACTTGTGATAGTGTTGAAAAACCACTTTTCGCACTTGTGTTAGTGTTGAAAAACCACTTTCCGCACTTGTGTTAGTGTTGAAAAACCACTTTCCGCACTTGTGTTAGTGTTGAAAAACCACTTTTCGCACTTGTGTTGGTGCAGGAAACCACTTTTGCACTTGTATTAGTGTGGAAAAAACACTTTTTGCACTTGTGAAAGTGTTGAAAAACCACTTTTCGCACTTGTGTTAGTGTTGAAAAACCACTTTTCGCACTTGTGTTGGTGCAGGAAACCACTTTTGCACTTGTATTAGTGTGGAAAAAACACTTTTCGCACTTGTGTTAGTGTTGAAAAACCACTTTTCGCACTAGTGTTAGTGTTGAAAAACTTTGCGCACTTGTGTTGGTGCAGGAAACCACTTTTTCACTTGTATTAGTGTGGAAAAAACACTTTTTGCACTTGTGATAGTGTTGAAAAACCACTTTTCGCACTTGTGTTACTGTTGAAAATCCACTTTTCGCACTTGTGTTAGTGTTGAAAAACCACTTTTCGCACTTGTGTTAGTGTTGAAAAACCACTTTTCGCACTTATGTTGGTGCAGGAAGCCACTTTTGCACTTGTATTAGTGTGGAAAAAACACTTTTCGCACTTGTGTTAGTGTTGAAAAACCACTTTTCGCACTTGTGTTAGTGTTGAAAAACCACTTTTCGCACTTGTGTTAGGGTTGAAAAACCACTTTTCGCACTTGTGTTGGTGCAGGAAACCACTTTTGCACTTGTAATAGTGTGGAAAAAACACTTTTTGCACTTGTGATAGTGTTGAAAAACCACTTTTCGCACTTGTGTTAGTGTTGAAAAACCACTTTTCGCACTTGTGTTAGTGTTGAAAAAC
Source organism: Myxine glutinosa (assembly GCF_964187855.1). Classification (NCBI taxonomy): domain Eukaryota; kingdom Metazoa; phylum Chordata; class Myxini; order Myxiniformes; family Myxinidae; genus Myxine; species Myxine glutinosa. The sequence continues at coordinate 47,965 of NW_027619155.1, forward strand.
CACTTTTCGCACTTGTGTTGGTGCAGGAAACCACTTTTGCACTTGTATTAGTGTGGAAAAAACATTTTTTACACTTGTGATAGTGTTGAAAAACCACTTTTCGCACTTGTGTTAGTGTTGAAAAACCACTTTTCGCACTTGTGTTAGTGTTGAAAAACCACTTTTCGCACTTGTGTTGGTGCAGGAAACCACTTTTGCACTTGTATTAGTGTGGAAAAAACACTTTCGCACTTGTGTTAGTGTTGAAAAACCACTTTTCGCACTTGTGCTAGTGTTGAAAAACCACTTTTCGCACTTGTGTTGGTGCAGGAAACCACTTTTTCACTTGTATTAGTGTGGAAAAAACACTTTTTGCACTTGTGATAGTGTTGAAAAACCACTTTTCGCACTTGTGTTACTGTTGAAAATCCACTTTTCGCACTTGTGTTAGTGTTGAAAAACCACTTTTCGCACTTGTGTTAGTGTTGAAAAACCACTTTTCGCACTTATGTTGGTGCAGGAAGCCACTTTTGCACTTGTATTAGTGTGGAAAAAACACTTTTCGCACTTGTGTTAGTGTTGAAAAACCACTTTTCGCACTTGTGTTAGTGTTGAAAAACCACTTTTCGCACTTGTGTTAGGGTTGAAAAACCACTTTTCGCACTTGTGTTGGTGCAGGAAACCACTTTTGCACTTGTAATAGTGTGGAAAAAACACTTTTTGCACTTGTGATAGTGTTGAAAAACCACTTTTCGCACTTGTGTTAGTGTTGAAAAACCACTTTTCGCACTTGTGTTAGTGTTGAAAAACCACTTTTCGCACTTGTGTTGGTGCAGGAAACCACTTTTGCACTTGTATTAGTGTGGAAAAAACATTTTTTACACTTGTGATAGTGTTGAAAAACCACTTTTCGCACTTGTGTTAGTGTTGAAAAACCACTTTTCGCACTTGTGTTAGTGTTGAAAAACCACTTTTCGCACTTGTGTTGGTGCAGGAAACCACTTTTGCACTTGTATTAGTGTGGAAAAAACACTTTTCGCACTTGTGTTAGTGTTGAAAAACCACTTTTCGCACTTGTGTTAGTGTTGAAAAACCACTTTTCGCACTTGTGTTAGTGTTGAAAAACCACTTTTCGCACTTGTGTTGGTGCAGGAAACCACTTTTGCACTTGTATTAGTGTGGAAAAAACATTTTTTACACTTGTGATAGTGTTGAAAAACCACTTTTCGCACTTGTGTTAGTGTTGAAAAACCACTTTTCGCACTTGTGTTAGTGTTGAAAAACCACTTTTCGCACTTGTGTTGGTGCAGGAAACCACTTTTGCACTTGTATTAGTGTGGAAAAAACACTTTCGCACTTGTGTTAGTGTTGAAAAACCACTTTTCGCACTTGTGCTAGTGTTGAAAAACCACTTTTCGCACTTGTGTTGGTGCAGGAAACCACTTTTGCACTTGTATTAGTGTGGAAAACCACTTTTCGCACTTGTGTTAGTGTTGAAAAACCACTTTTCGCACTTGTGTTAGTGTTGAAAAACCACTTTTTGCACTTGTGTTGGTGCAGGAAACCACTTTTGCACTTGTATTAGTGTGGAAAAAACACTTTTTGCACTTGTGATAGTGTTGAAAAACCACTTTTTGCACTTGTGTTAGTGTTGAAAAACCACTTTTCATACTTGTGTTGGTGCAGGAAACCACTTTTGCACTTGTATTAGTGTGGAAAAAACACTTTTTGCACTTGTGAAAGTGTTGAAAAACCACTTTTCGCACTTGTGTTAGTGTTGAAAAACCACTTTTCGCACTTGTGTTGGTGCAGGAAACCACTTTTGCACTTGTATTAGTGTGGAAAAAACACTTTTTGCACTTGTGATAGTGTTGAAAAACCACTTTTCGCACTTGTGTTAGTGTTGAAAACCCACTTTTCACACTTGTGTTGGTGCAGGAAACCACTTTTGCACTTGTATTAGTGTGGAAAAAACACTTTTCGCACTTGTGTTAGTGTTGAAAAACCACTTTTCGCACTTGTGTTAGTGTTGAAAAACCACTTTTCGCACTTGTGTTGGTGAAGGAAACCACTTTTGCACTTGTATTAGTGTGGAAAAAACACTTTTTGCACTTGTGATAGTGTTGAAAAACCACTTTTCGCACTTGTGTTAGTGTTGAAAAACCACTTTTCGCACTTGTGTTAGTGTTGAAAAACCACTTTTCGCACTTGTGTTAGTGTTGAAAAACCACTTTTCCTACCTGTGTTGGTGCAGGAAACCACTTTTGCACTTGTATTAGTGTGGAAAAAACACTTTTCGCACTTGTGTTAGTGTTGAAAAACCACTTTTCGCACTTGTGTTAGTGTTGAAAAACCACTTTTCGCACTTGTGTTAGTGTTGAAAAACCACTTTTCGCACTTGTGTTGGTGCAGGAAATCACATTTGCACTTGTATTAGTGTGGAAAAACCACTTTTCGCACTTGTGTTAGTGTTGAAAAACCACTTTTTGCACTTGTGTTAGTGTTGAAAAACCACTTTTCGCACATGTGTTGGTGCAGGAAACCACTTCTGCACTTGTATTAGTGTGGAAAAAACACTTTTTGCACTTGTGATAGTGTTGAAAAACCACTTTTCGCACTTGTGTTAGTGTTGAAAAACCACTTTTCGCACTTGTGTTGGTGCAGGAAACCACTTTTGCACTTGTATTAGTGTGGCTAAACCACTTTTCGCACTTGTGTTAGTGTTGAAAAACCACTTTTCGCACTTGTGTTAGTGTTGAAAAACCACTTTTCGCACTTGTGTTGGTGCAGGAAACCAATTTTGCACTTGTATTAGTGTGGAAAAAACACTTTTTGCACTTGTGATAGTGTTGAAAAACCACTTTTCGCACTTGTGTTAGTGTTGAAAAACCACTTTCCGCACTTGTGTTAGTGTTGAAAAACCACTTTTCGCACTTGTGTTGGTGCAGGAAACCACTTTTGCACTTGTATTAGTGTGGAAAAAACACTTTTTGCACTTGTGAAAGTGTTGAAAAACCACTTTTCGCACTTGTGTTAGTGTTGAAAAACCACTTTTCGCACTTGTGTTTGTGCAGGAAACCACTTTTGCACTTGTATTAGTGTGGAAAAAACACTTTTCGCACTTGTGTTAGTGTTGAAAAACCACTTTTCGCACTTGTGTTAGTGTTGAAAAACTTTGCGCACTTGTGTTGGTGCAGGAAACCACTTTTTCACTTGTATTAGTGTGGAAAAAACACTTTTTGCACTTGTGATAGTGTTGAAAAACCACTTTTCGCACTTGTGTTACTGTTGAAAAACCACTTTTTGCACTTGTGTTAGTGT
>NW_027619156.1:0-40000 GCF_964187855.1 Myxine glutinosa
TGTATATTCATGTTCTTTGGTTACAAAATAGACCAGGAGCCAGGGGTCGTTGGTTTGCATAAAACTACCATTTGTCTAGCTCTAGCATGATTGTTTTTTATTAAAGGGTGCCCATCGGCAGTCTAAAAGTGCAGTCTTAAGGTTCCTGAGTGGTGCGTTAATGTATCAGGCCCATATATGTGTTAATTACAGTGGTGCTGGGTTCGGAAAAGTTCAACGTCGGTGTATGCTTTCCTGACCATATACATCATTCAAATCTTACAATATTTGGTATTGAGTTTCTGTAGTAACTGCGTTACTACACAGTACATCGACTGGTGAAACCAGGTTTGATTGATAGCTCGGCATTTTTCAACTGAATGAATTTCATTTTCGTAAAATGGGAAAAACGACTTTCACCAAGGTTCGAGCCTGGTGTTGGCTTAGCGGTTAGGGTGCCGGCTTGGGATCCTAGGATCCTGGGTTCGAATCCCGATCGATCGCTGAATTAACGCCAGGGGGGTTGACTCAGCCTGTCATCCTGCCGAGGTCGGCAAATTGAGTACCAGCATGCTGGGATGAATGATCATTGATCATGGTGTGTACCCCAGTTTAGAATAGGTACACGGTATCCCTGCGCATCGTAAGAGGCGACCAAGGGTTGGTGTCAGGAAGGGCATCCGGCCATAAAAACATTGCCTCAAACAGGGAACCATGATTGTCATGGGGCCCGCAAGCCTAACCCCCGCTCTCGCGGGGAAAATGGCCTTAAAACGATCATTCATTCATTCATATTCACCAAGGTCACTTCCTTCATTTTTGAGTGAGTGACACATGCAAGGCACAAATCTAAACTTGGTATCATTTATTCAGAAACGTGAGCCATGTCCTCACGAACAAAATGAGTGGTATATGAGGTCCATATCTGCAAAAACGAGTGAGTTACAGGCCCACAAGTAAACACTTACTCCAAAGTAGAAATGTGCGTGGAAATAGGTCCATTTCGGCAAAATGACTTTTATCACAATAATAACCTCTTGATATGAAGGTTTCAAATGCAGTTAATCATTTCTATTAATGCAATGCAGTCGGTAAACATATGAGTAATGGCAGTCAGGTATGATATTTGCAACAAACACACATGTTAATTAATAATGCACTTGGCACATGACAACATAAAAATTAAATTATTAAATTCACATTGAACATGTACGTACAGTACATATTTATATAAACCACATCATTATAACTTTAAAATCATAGCACTCATCCACATCACTGTTGTCCGTATCTGACCATTCATCATCGGAGTAGGAAAATGTTGGTTCTAAGACGCACCTAATTTTACATGTAAGTGAATGGGGAAAGTGTGTTGGAACATATGGACCACCCACTCCAAAACCCCAAAACATCCGAAAATGTCTCCCTCCCCATCAAAGTCAGTAACAAAGGTTAAATCCTCAATAGACCCCTTATACCTAAGTTCTATTTTTTCTTTTTCTCAATTTCTAATTGAAAAACGATTTGACCCAACGAAGCCATCAACAAAGGTTACATCCTCAATAGACCCCCAAACCCTTCGTTGATTCTAAAACACCCATATTTTCTTTGAACTCATATAGAGAGCCAACGAATATTTGTTCATGTTCTATTTTCGGGAATAACTCAATTTTCTTATTGCACTCATCACCATCCAATATATTGATAAATAGTATGTTTGAACTTGGTTCTTGGTTTAAGTATCTTTGTTGGGCAGAGATGAAATGATAAACCTCCCTTATTGCTCTTGTTTCAGCACCTCCTGAGCCACATATCATTTTGAGATTGCAGTAAATTATTTTTCCATTGAACTTTTGATAACCATCATAGTTTTCTCTCAATTCAAGGATGTTTATTTTCTATACATCCTCTGACCTATTTGTATTTAAATTTATCTGCTTATTTGTTTTATCTACTTTTGTTTTAGTTATTTCTTCAATAAGACTTATTTGATACTTCTCACATTCATGATGTTTTCCATTTTTCTACCAAGGCTGTGATTTTCGCCACTCTTTGGTTTGGTTATTGCTTGGTTCTATCATTTATATACCAGCAAAAAGGCGGTAGAAGCCCGTTAAACCCCCCCATCCCTTTTTTTTTTCAATTGATTCTTACGTATATCTTAACTCTTGTGTTTATCTTTACACTTATGTTTATCTTCACTTGTATTTATCTTCACACTTAAATTATCTTAACACTTAAATTAGCTTATCACTTATCTTAATACTTGTATCCAAAAGGCATACTATTAATTCCATCTATATATTGTTGCGAATATGGAATTTGGCCTCCATATCCGCTTGTAAATATTCCCTTATTTCCCCAATACTCCCCAACTATCCCCAATCCCCCATTCCCTAGTCCCATTGTCTGTAAACAACACTCTGTAGAACCGACCTTCCCCTTTTTCCCCCATTAAATGTCGTGCCCAGGTCCACCGCATCTCACGTAGACAACTTTCGGACATCTTGCTAGTTATTCTTAGTCTATGTCAGTTAACGACTCGTTTCCATTAATTCTGACTCTTCGTTGCACCAGAATGTGATTATATGGCACCAGTAGTGAGTTTAGGACCTTCCCATACCTCCTCCCATCTTCTTCCCCAAACAACAACAACAACAACTACAGCTACAACAACAACTACAACAACAGAGGGGCACGGCGCTGCGCGGGGGAGTGTGCGTCCTCACACCGGCTCGGTTAGCCGCCATTGACAATGCGCTCCGGACCATGCGCTCCACGGGGTTACCACGAAGGGGCTGGCTGTCAGCTCCTCGTCAAGGACGGAGCCTGGTAAACCCCCCGCACCCAATAAGAAGGGCGGACCGATTCCATCTGGGCGGAGCTAACGAGCCGAGGGCGTGTCACTCCCCGCCGGATATACGCAGCCACTTACCGGATGTGAGGTGAGATGCGCCCCCAGCTTGGAGAAAGAACGTCGCCTTCCGAGCGCTGTGACCTCCCTGCATCTCTGGACCGGACCGAGTCGATTCTGCCTTGAGCCAAGAGTGCACCTTGAGCCATCGACTGCCTGCCTTTCCTTGCCATCAATCCCCGTGTGAGTCAGCCTTTTGTCCCGTTTATCTGTCGTCTGTTGGGGTTAATATAAGAGTGTGTCTAAGTGCTCGTCTTTCTATGCTGTCCCTCTTGTAGTTGTAATCTAACCTTCCGAACGAATATAACCTCCTCCGGAGGTCTTGAGAACTGAACCATTGGTGTCGTGTCATTTGAATCCCAACCGTGTCCTTTTCCTTCATTGACCTAGCATAGCGCGACTCGGCAACGTTCGAGTATAATCGGGTAACTTGTGCAGACGTGGTCATACCAAACCGCTCGGTGAACCAACATCCACCACCGCGTCTGTAACAATTGGTGTCGAGGAGTGGAATTCGAACCCGGGACTAAATTTATTAGGCCCAAATTTGTAGTAGAATCGATTCGGAGCGCGTTTCCCGCGCGTTATTAGGCCCAAATTTGTAGTAGAATCGATTCGGAGCGCGTTTCCCGCGCGTTATTAGGCCCAAATTTGTAGTACAATCGATTCGGAGCGCGTTTCCCGCGCGTTAGTAGGCCCAAATTTGTAGTAGAATCGATTCGGGGCGCGTTTCCCGCGCGTTAGTAGGCCCAAATTTGTAGTAGAATCGATTCGGAGCGCGTTTCCCGCGCGTTGTTAGGCCCAAACTTTGGGAGGTAGAATCGATCCGGAGCGCGTTTACTGCGCTCGACAAAATTATAACGGCGAAATTTGATTTTGTTATACGGAAATAAAAACCCGAATTTTGAAAGTCGCGCTATGGCAGACCAAGACAGCTGGGGTCCGGTAGTGGAGAGTGAGGCAGGGTCGGTCCAGGACCAAATTGAGGGACGCGAGGAGAGCGAAGCAGCGAGGGTAGCAAACGCACAAAATGGCGCCTCGCTGGTCACCGCGCCCGCGACCGTGGCAGCGCCCCCGGTGGATTTGAACTTGTTTTTTATGCAAATGAAGGCCCTTATGGACAAGAATAATGAAGAAATGGAAAGCAGAATAATGATGGGAATGAGGGCTGATAGTGAGCGGTTGGGAAACCAAATGGGGGTAATGGGAAACGAAATGGGGGTAATGAGGGACGAAGCGAGGGGTACTGGTGAGAAGGTAGACAAAAATTTTGAGGGGTTAGACAATGGGATAAAAGAGGTGAGAAATGGATTAATAGGGTTAGAAAACAGTATGGAAGGCAAATTGAGGGACATGAGGGACCAAGCGGAAAGGGAAGTTAAACAAATGGAGCAGCAGATAGAGGGGGTCAGAATGGGGGTAGAAACCAAACTGGATGCTCACAGGGAGGAAATGGAGCAGATGAGGGTGGCATCTGGGCAGGAGATGCAAGTGATGGGAGAGGAGATCAGAAGAGGAGTGAGTGAGGAGGTCGGAGGAGTGCGCGAGGAGGTGAGGCACTGTAAGGAGCACATGGAGAAGGAGGTGAGAAAGGGGACTGTAAAGTTACAAGGGGGCATAGAGGACCTGACGCAGGAGGTGGAACAGCTGACGGAGGGACAAAAAGGACTAACGGAGCAGGTTCAAAGGAACACTGTGGTATTAGGAGGTTTAAAAGCGACACAAAATGACCTAAAAAATGACTTGGTAGCGACGAAGAGGGAATGTCAGATGGTACGTGAGGGACTGACAACGAGGTTGGACGAGGTGATAGAGGTAATGGAGACGAAGGACCGGCAGGTGAGGACGCACATGGAAACGGTCAAGGTAGCCTTGGAGGACGAGCTTGAGGAGACGTACCGGGGAATAAAAGAGGTGAAGCACAAATTAGAAGAAGTGGAAGAAGGGATGAGCGAAATTAAGAAGCGACGGAGAGGGGATAAGAAAGAGATAAAAGAGGAGATAAAAGAATTGGTCCGAAGTCTGTGTTTGGATCGTGATGATGTGCTCATTAACCGGATGAGGGATTCGCAGGTGATGGAGGAGAAGCGAAGAGGAAGAGGACCCGGTGTAAGTGGTGACCAATATGGTCGTGCGTATGATGCGCCAGGGGATTTAAGAAGCTTGGGGGTCGAGATGGACCCGGGTGTTCGTGAGAGGCCGTTGGTGAAGTGTGCGACAGGTCTGGTGTGCGAAAGAGGAGGTGTGCGAGAAAGTCCGACTCTGGGGTGTGTGAGGAAAAAGTGTGTGCCAAGGAGTGAGGGTGCTGGCGAGAATGAGTCGGTCGTAGCGCGTGCGCGAGGGAGCACATGGAAGCGCGGTGTGGTAAGTGTTACAGAGGGTGTGACGGGAGAGTGTGCGCGAGAGAGGTGTGTGACGGACAGGTGCATGAGGAAAGAGTGCGCTGTCAGAAGTAAGGAAGAGTGTCCACCTGTGGTGAGTGTTACAGAGGGTGTAACTGGAGAGTGTGCGCGAGAAAGGTGTGTGACGGACAGGTGCATGAGGAAAGAGTGCGCTGTCAAGAGTAAGGGTGAGTGCGCTGTCAAGAATGGAGGTGAGAGTAGTGAGAGTGACAAGGAGAGTGAGTTTGTTGTGATAGGTGAGCGAGGATGTACACCTGGGATGGAAGGATGCACACCTGGAATGGTAGAGCGTGAGTGGGAATGCACGCTGGAGTTGGTGGTGAGGCACGTGGTTGGGTGTGCGAATGAGAGCACACCTGTGATTGTCACAGAGGAGGTGACTGAGGAGGGGGCGCGAAGCGGTGTATTGGTGAGGTGTGCGAGCAACGAATGTGTGCCAAAGTGTTCGGTGGTCAGGTGTGTGACCAAGGCTGTGAGTGGAATGGGTGTACCTGGGTGTGTAAGGAAAGGTATGAGGAGCATGGGCACGGCTGGATGTGTGAGCAAGGAACGGGCTGCGGGGTGTAAGCGTCCAGGTGAAGCATCGACGTTAGACGGGGTAGAGTTTAGAACGACTTATAGCCGAATCGGGCCCTCGGTGCGTGCTGGGCCTCGCTTTGAACGGCCGCGTCCGTGCTCCACTAGGCGGAGCGGGCGGCCCGATAGAAAGAGTCGTCATGGCGACCACTTTTTGTTGAGGCATTCCGGCAGGTCGAGATCGGGACATTGGATGGCTCCACGCCGAGATGGTGCGTGGGATCTCGGCCCGGGTAAGCCCCCGTCCCTGCACCGAGTGCCGGACGCATCCAGCCGCTGGCAGAAAACAACCCGCATTCATGGCTTGGCTTTACGAAGCCTGGCTTTGGACAGGAATTGGCGCACCGAGAGGCATTAGTGAGTAGACTGGGTGATGAGGTTAGTGTTTTGGCCCCAGAATTAGAGAAAAACAAAATTTGATGATTGGCAAGGGATTGGCAGTAGTGATTGGCAGATGATGGGCAGTGATTGGCCAAATTTTTGATTTGTTGAAATTTGATGTGCAAAATTGGTAGTGAGAGACCCCCGATGTGGTGGGATGGCAAATCCACCATCCTTCCCCTGGATGGGGGCAAAGGAGCAATAGCTTATGGGGTGTATGGCAGTGAAAACTAGCCCGGGTGGGTTAGGATATTGTGTGTAGGGATCTAGCGAAGATGACATTAGGTGACGATAAGGTTTAGTTAGTGACTGATACCTGTAGTGGGGACGCAGGTAGATTAGTATGGATGATAATGACGTGGGAGCGCAATAGTTTAAAGGGACGACTGGGAAGCGCAAGTTTCAGAAGGGAGTAGTTAGATGAGATGATGCCGTGTGTGTGTGAGGATGGAACAGGTGTGATTGCACAGGTGTGCAACTGGACAGGTGTGATTGCACAGGTGTGCAACTGGACAGGTGTGATTGCACAGGTGTGCAACTGGACAGGTGTGTGGAGCAGTGTATGAGTAGTGAGTGTTGTGGATCAGCGCGAATGCGCTTGGGGAGAGAAGGGTGCAGGTGGCACCAGGTGTGAGAGCACAGGTGTGCAGGTACAGGTGTGTGGAGAGAGTTGGAGTAAGTGGTACGGAGTGGTGTGCATGGTGCGAAGGTGTGGATGGGGGAAGAGTGGACCCCTTTCACGAGTACCCGGGGCGGGTAGTGTAAGTGTTAGGTAGAGGGTACAGGTAAATTGTGGTTGGATATTGGCATTTGTGGTGCGGTTGCAGAATGGTGTTGTGAATGGGTGCATTAGTGTTGTGGAAATGGCTGGGCGTGTAGCCTGTTAGTGTGTGTAGTTGGTTGGGCACTCCACCACTGTGAGGATGTCGGCCAGGTGAGGCCACAGGTGGGCTCTGGGAGCCGGTAGAGTTGTGGATGGGGCCCGAGGATCCGGAGGACGGACCCGGGTAGCCCAGTGCCGGAGAGGGCACCGAGTGGGGAGAGCGCCAGAGGGCCTTCCCCAGGTAGTTAGGTTAGGGTAAGGAGCAGGTAAGCTCGGAGGCAACTGCAGTGGTGGAGGTGTGCAGGTGGGTAGACCCGCTGGGAGAGGTACACGCCACAGCCCAGAAATTGTGCGAGGGCACCGGGAGATGAATCGGGGGAGTGAGACCCCAAATTGAAAAGCACCACAGTTTGGCCAATGGGAATTGGTTTTTATAACCCATAGTGTAAGAGGGCCAATGGTTTGGCCGGAGAAAGACCCCGGGTAGTGTAAAGTTGTTAAAGTCATTTAGGAAATAGTTAGGATTGATGAACCTGTCGCACCATACGCAGCCACTTACCTGTGGTGATGATGATGACTCCACACCTGTGTTTTCTTTGTTCTGTGTGCAGGAAGCAAGGACTGCTGTTGGATTTGTGAGACGCATCACGACGTGGATGAGACATTGGGGTGATTCCATCTCTCCCTCCCTAGGAGGGACTGATGATGAATTGGTGATGGCAAATTTTGATGAAAGTTGAAGATGGCAAATTTGATTGGTTAGGAGGGAGAGAAGACGAATTTGGTTTATGGGAGGAACGGGGAAGACAGTAGGGATGTTTGTTGATTTGTAAAGTAGATGTTTATGGGTAGTGTTGTGTTTTGTGGATACAGTAAGGGGTAAGGGAGGGGCCATGTAGGTTACCTGGTGGGGGGGGGGGGGGCGTACGGTAGGAACGTACCTGTCTCACCTGGTTCCCATGTGCCCCCAGTGTGCATTACCTTGCATTGCGTGCACTTTTGTGCCCTTACCACCTTACTCACTTGTCTGCTTCTTTTGTCTCCCACCTCCGAGGATCTGGCTTTGGGGTAGAGAGAGAGGAGAGAGAGGTGCTGGCTACGCAGTTGTGGGCCTGCACTTTCGCTGCTTGCTGCTTGGATCGATACACCATATGGACCGCAATGTTTGTGGCCACCCACAATGGACCGCAGTTCTTTTGCGGCCAAGCACCACCTGTGGAAGGACCTATGGGTCAACGTGGCACCTATGCCATATACAGGTGAACCACTTTTAGTTGACACCACTGACGGCCACAATAGAGAAATGGACGCGGTTGGCGCCTTTCTTTATTTTTGAAAGAAGTAAGAAGGCCAAGTGCACCACACGAAGGCAAGACCAGCGGCAGAACATCGGCCGGCTGTGACACCACCGGTGATTCATAAACACTTTATTGGTGCACCGGATGGTGCTCACTGTGTGATGGGGTGGTGCTCTTCGTGCTGGGAAAGGGTGCTCTGCACGTTATTAAAGGCCGTAGGCCACAGAGCACTCGTGGGTTGGTGTATCGATGCTGGCATGCATGCTCTCTCTATGCATAACATCTGCATGTGTTCCTCCAAAAACAGGTCCTGGATCGTAGTGTAAATAGCAGCGTAGTCTTGTAAATAATGCTCCCTACCGGCTGTATGTTTAGTTTGCGAATTCTTTCCGCAATTCGGTTATCCTGTGGGTGTGTTTCTGAGAGGAGAAGGGTGCAACGTCGCAGGGGGACATATTTACTCATTTGTGAATATCTGTAAAACTGTCGCACTCAGGGTAGAGTTAATAGTAGAGGGAACTACATCTGAGTGCCACACTAAAATAGGTAAAAATTTATCGGGTCGGGACGCCCCGAGGGTAGAGAAGGGTGCAATGTTGCGAATATGGAATTTGGCCTCCATATCCGCTTGTAAATATTCCCTTATTTCCCCAATACTCCCCAACTATCCCCAATCCCCCATTCCCTAGTCCCATTGTCTGTAAACAACACTCTGTAGAACCGACCTTCCCCTTTTTCCCCCATTAAATGTCGTGCCCAGGTCCACCGCATCTCACGTAGACAACTTTCGGACATCTTGCTAGTTATTCTTAGTCTATGTCAGTTAAGGACTCGTTTCCATTAATTCTGACTCTTCGTTGCACCAGAATGTGATTATATGGCACCAGTAGTGAGTTTAGGACCTTCCCATACCTCCTCCCATCTTCTTCCCCAAACAACAACAACAACAACTACAGCTACAACAACAACTACAACAACAGGGGCACGGCGCTGCGCGGGGGAGTGTGCGTCCTCACACCGGCTCGGTTAGCCGCCATTGACAATGCGCTCCGGACCATGCGCTCCACGGGGTTACCACGAAGGGGCTGGCTGTCAGCTCCTCGTCAAGGGCGGAGCCTGGTAAACCCCCCGCACCCAATAAGAAGGGCGGACCGATTCCATCTGGGCGGAGCTAACGAGCCGAGGGCGTGTCACTCCCCGCCGGATATACGCAGCCACTTACCGGATGTGAGGTGAGATGCGCCCCCAGCTTGGAGAAAGAACGTCGCCTTCCGAGCGCTGTGACCTCCCTGCATCTCTGGACCGGACCGAGTCGATTCTGCCTTGAGCCAAGAGTGCACCTTGAGCCATCGACTGCCTGCCTTTCCTTGCCATCAATCCCCGTGTGAGTCAGTCTTTTGTCCCGTTTATCTGTCGTCTGTTGGGGTTAATATAAGAGTGTGTCTAAGTGCTCGTCTTTCTATGCTGTCCCTCTTGTAGTTGTAATCTAACCTTCCGAACGAATATAACCTCCTCCGGAGGTCTTGAGAACTGAACCATTGGTGTCGTGTCATTTGAATCCCAACCGTGTGTCCTTTTCCTTCATTGACCTAGCGTAGCGCGACTCGGCAACGTTCGAGTATAATCGGGTAACTTGTGCAGACGTGGTCATACCAAACCGCTCGGTGAACCAACATCCACCACCGCGTCTGTAACAATTTATATAAAACACAGTTTGTGTGTGTGTGTGTGTGTGTGTGTGTGTGTGTGTGTGTGTGTGTGTGTGTGTGATGTTACCGATAGACTCCTAAACGGAGAGGCTCACGTACTTGATATTTGGCACAAACATGGCCATTGAGCCTGGGAAGAACATGGCCGAGCTAAAAATTTATTTCATAATTTTTTTTTACCATATTTTTACCTCAGCGCATTTCAGCGAGGAATATTATGACCGGAATGGCAGAGCAGCGCGCTGATTCGCTCAGAGCAATCACGTGATGTTCCTTGCCTCCATTAACTCAGTTACGCGTTCGCACGTATTTCAGAGCGAAAAGCGATTGCATTTTTTCACATTTCAGCGAGGAACATTGCCATTCACACCACATAGGTTTTTTTCCCTTTCATCTTTAGATCCATATTTTTTGCCATAACGTAGCGCATTATGGCTCTCTCGAGCTCGAGTTAGCCAATCACCTGGGAGCATGAGGCCACGTTGGCCACGCCCACGACACGACACAGAGTTGCAATCGATCGCTCAGAGCAATCACGTGATGTTCCTTGCCGCGCGATTGCGTTTTTTCACATTTCAGCGAGGAACATTGCCATTCACACCACATAGGTTTTTTCCCCTTTCATCTTTAGATCCATATTTTTTGCCATAACATAGCGCATTATGGCTCTCTCGAGCTCGAGTTAGCCAATCACCTGGGAGCATGAGGCCACGTTGGCCACGCCCACGACACGACGCAGAGTTGCAATCGATCGCTCAGAGCGATCATGTGATGTTCCTTGCCACGCGATTGCGTTTTTTCACATTTCAGTGAGGAACATTGCCATTCACACCACATAGGTTTTTTTTTCTTTCATCTTTAGATCCATATTTTTTTTCAGCGAGGAATATTATACATGGAATCTGAATCGGTGGCAGAGCAGCGCGCTGATTCGACGATTCGTGCGCCCTACCCCCTCCCCCTCCCCTCTCCCCTCCCCACTCCCCTCCCCTCTCCCCCTCCCCCTCCCCCTCCCACCCCTCTCCTCTCCAATCCCTCCCCCTCCCCCTCCCCCCTCTCCTCCCCTCCCCTCCTCCCCCTCCCCCTCCCCCCTCTCCTCCCCTCCCCCCCCCTCCCCCTCCCCCTCCCCCCTCTCCTCCCCTCCTCCCCTCCCTCCCGTTCCCCTCCCCTCCCCTTCCCCCTCCCCTCCCCTCCCCCACTTGGCAATGCCGGGTACTTCTGCTTATTGTATTCATTTTTCTATACTCTTCTTTCTTAAAGGTTAAACAGTTGTAATAATGTTCAAAGTTTATTGTTTCTTTGATTACATTTTTCTTTACCCCCTTTAACTTTTTATCACTCTTTTCAATATTATCAATATATTTATAAGCAATCCTTTTCATTCAATCCCACAAATTCACTCATTATCTTTCCACCCAATTCATCTTTGAACTTTCCAATAACCTTCTTATTCTTTGTAGAGAATAGTTTATTATCCGATTTATAATTGCTTGTATCATAAATATCAATATCTTGAGACATATCTTAATAAATATACTCTGTATTGATTTTCAAAATAAAGCTGCTTGTATCCATATATAGTAGATTAATATCATCCACATATCTCCTCTTCAAATTATTGTAAAAGTAATCATACATTAATAATTTTGATAAGTCAATAATTGATGTTGTAGTGAAATTGTATCCAAGTTATAACCCAGGTGCTATGACAACTTCTGTCCACTACATGGCTATTATAAGATCTAGTCTGCGGAGCACGGAAGGGCAGTCCTGTGACATCTATCATGAGGCATTCATGTCCATACTTAGAATGGTAAGGGGAATTACATTGCGTGTTGCTTGCTTGTTTGCTTGGATGTCATATCAACTCCTGCTCGCATGTTTGTAGTGTTACTGATACTATGATTGTTGATTTCTCCATAGATGCGGACTGAGATTGATTCTGATTAAACTCAGATTGGAGACACTGCCGTAGACTCTGACTTTTACGACAGATGTTCCTGTATAAATAGGTTTATCCATTTCAATACTTTCTTTAACCAAATGGATAGCACAAAAACTCTCTGAAAACACCTCTACTTTTTCAAAACTGGGTCTATTAATTAATTTAGATGCTTGCTTCCAAAATGTAGCAAGTCTAATGTTTTGTCTATTTCTAACATTTTCCATTGTCTTTCCAAACACAGCATTGTTCATCACTTTATAAAAGTCCTTCTCAAAATCTGTATTTGCCTCTGTTCTTCTCTTTGTATTAAAATCAATAAGTTTTCAACCAATGACTTTGTCTAAACTGTAGAACTCTATGAATCTTCTTTACTCTTAAACCAGCAGCCAAATATTGTCTCAAATTTCTTTGTTGTAGAACATAATTTTATTTATCATATAATGTAGTAAGTCGTTTCTCTGTAGGCTTTCCTTTAGTAGAAAATGATTGTTGATAACCGCTGAGCCATTCTTTTCTTGGTTTTTCTTTATCAGGGGCATAGGGCAGGTCTTTGTGTTTGTTGTGGAGTTCTCGATATTTTAAATCCACCTCAAAATAATACCCAACTTCTGCTTTGTGTAACTCCTTTTGAGAAGATATAACGATGTTTTGTAAAACTCTTTCATAATGTTTTTCTTTAGCCCATATAAGTTTTCCATAAGGTAGAGATTGAGACATAGCCCATCCATAAAGATTATTAGCATCATAATACATCAAGTAAGAACTATCTTTTTTAGCATCATAGTTAGGAAGATATTTATTATTTGCTTTGGCATATATGATTAGAAATTTGGCATAGAAATTGGCATAAGACTTTGGCATTTGCTTTGGCATAGAAAAATATGATTTAAGATTAGAAAACTTTTTAATATTTGATGCTAAATCAGACAAAGGACTTAACATAAATTTGAATGTGTCAAGAAATCGAATGTGAATTATAGGAGATGTTTGAATTGTTTTGGTGAATGAGATGTATTTCTGGTTTGTGTTAGGAATGGCTGAAATGTTTCCACCTGTTTTACTCAATTCTTTTATAAATATATGTGTGTCATAGTGAGCGTTGTGAAGAAAGACTGGAATGAAAGAGGGAAGTTTAAAATTGAGATTACAACTTTGATGAGCCAGACCTCTCTATTTACCAGTTAGATGACAATGGTCTCTTAGTTTTGGACCTTCACTAAATTCCTCCTCACAGATATGACAGATTTTATCCTCTCTAAATTTTGTTTATTCTTGCTTTGTTAATCACATTGGTTTAAATGTATTTTCCATTATCTGTGTTAATCTAACACAATCTCTTTCTAATCTTTTTACAAATTCCTTAGAAGCTCAATAAAGTTCTAATTTATTATACTTTTTACCAACAGATGATTTCATATAATAACAGAAACCACAAGGAGTATGTTTTTGATATTTATTTGTGTATGATTGTTCTGGATTGCGTGAGTCACGATCCATCTTTTCAAGATCACTTTCAAAATCGGCATAAATCACAAAAATGTGTTTTATTGACTTATTTTAAATTTTTAAACTTAATATTTGAACCTACCTTTGGTAAATTAATTACAGTTCATTTATGATTAGAACAATATTTTAAATGTTGTTCCAGTCTTTCTTTTGTTTGAAAAACGTGAGACACCTTTGACAAGGATATGTTTTATTTGTTCTGTTAACTACTTGAGATGTGGTCAATCTTGATAAATTTTCAATGTACGCAGTGTGTGAATTTTCTTCTAAAATAAAACGAAGGTCAATGGGTGTCATCATTTTTATATTTATCTGTAATTTCCTAAATTTGAACTTTGTTTCTGTTAGTCCATAAACATTAACAGATAGATTATTCATTTTCTCAAATTTAGGCATATCGATAAATGACATAGGAAAGTTCAAATCTTTAACATTTAGAGTATTGTCGTGTGGTTCCCTCAATTAACACTGAAAGAACCACAGAAGGCAAACGAGCATTAATGGAGGTGTTTTGAATCCAACTATGTGGCGGATTATACGCGAGGAGGAAGAATAGTACCGACTTACCTGGACGGGTGTCGCCGACGTCTTCACCCTGCAAAAATTAATTTAAAAAAATAAAAAAAATAAAAAATTTAATAATTTTTTTTTAAATAAATGAATAAAAAACTGTCCTTTTGTTCGCGTTTTGTATGTACAGTATACTGTGTTCAGTTATCAAGTAGCTAGTTAGCGCTTGCCAAACAGGCTGTTCCTTATTAACGGTTTTGAATGGTGCACTTGCTTGAGTGCTTTAGCCACTTGGCGAGCACAAGGTACAAGAAACTTGGTAACTGAACATACTCCAGGTTCATTACATGGCAATGAGGACAAACAACCAGACCATGACTTATTTCGGCCATATTGATGAATTTGTCCCTCAGGGGCAGATTTTGACCCGACATGTGGCAGGGACGAAACTCAGGTTGTTCAGAATCGAAAGCAGGTTTTATTTAAATTATTTATTTTTCCCAAATGTGGTAAAGGTTTTATTCACTGTCAGTGACTTGGAAGAGGTAGGGGAAGGGTGGAGTGGGTTGGGTGTCTGGATGGAGGTGGTAGGAGGGAGGGGAAGGTGGGAGTTTGGAGGGAACGGTGTGGGATGGGAGTCCAGGGGAAAGGTGTGTCGGAGGAGGAGGGAAGGGAAGAGGTGGGGTGGAAGTCTGGAGGGAGGGGATGGGAAAGGGTTGGGTTGGAGGAGGGAGGGGCTGGGTGAGATGGAGGGTAAGGGGTGGGAGGTGGGACCTGGTGTTGCCCGGCAATGCCAGGTACATTTGCTAGTTGTTTATAATACCCAGTACCCACTCATATGTTGTTCTCCCTAAATAGAAAATGCTTCTCTTCATGTTAGTGAGGGCATGCTCATTACTTAGCATCCTCATGATTTGTATTTTTTTTTTAAATCTTTTTTTTGTGTTGTGCTGTTAGTTTTGTTTCCAGTGGTTGTTCCAGTGTTGCGATTCTTCAAAGTTTCGTTCTTATCTTCTTCCATTTTGCACTTCTTCAACTCCAACTTGCAACGTATGAAGAAGACTCGGAGTAAAGGAAAACATTCGGTGAGATACACCTTTTGGAACGCTTTCATTTTCAAATGCATGACTATAGTTTTAACTCATTCATAACCATATTGTTATCTTGGGATTGAAGGAAAACCGCAGTTATATATTATACAGGATAGTGATGTTTCTGATGCCATTCGTATGGAAACAGCTGGATAATCTCGAGAGTTGCGCATGAACCGAGACATTTTTCTGAAGCAGCAGCAGTGTCCCTTGCAATATGTATTAGAAAGGACAAATGAAGAAGAGCACAATGCAGGAAAAACAACACTAATTTTCACAAGGCCACATTGATCTCTGCATTGGGGAAATACCAAGTCAATCCCAGCAGATGCCCATTCAATGACAAATCTTCCTTGTGACTGACGGTAATCAAGAAAAGTGATTTATCTTTCCCAGCTGTGTATAATCCACTATAGATGGCCATGTTATGAAGAGACTGTAAAATATTAATCTTTCCTGACCTTCCTTTTTTTCTTTAGTTTTCTTGCTTTTTATTTATTTACTCTGTCATAAAATCAAACATTTAGAATTAATAATTCAATTGTTGAAGGACTGTTTCAGCATACATGCCAACGGCTTTTTTGCCACGAGTGGTGTGCAGAACAGCTGATTGCAAGTTTCCTCGTATAATAATCATTCCGGACGTGGAACTCATGGACCTTTGGATTTTTAGAAGTGACACGAAGCATTCCAAGTAAATTTGAAACGGTCTTTCCGAGACACCAGCGTGTGAGTCATCGAAAACCAACCACACCGATTACATTATTTAACAATCCATAAAAATGTCACGTTTGTCAGAAAATGAGGAATGAAATAATTGGACACTTCCAATTCCAATCATAATTGCAGGGTCTTCCATGTTGCAAGGCTCCTTAATGTGAGAAGAGGAGCTACTTATGACTTCAGAAGACATTATCAAGTCATTGGATCAACAAGAGACGTGCCAAGAAGTGGATTTCCCAAAATAATGAGCCCCACTCAGGACCAATGCATTTGCACTACTCATCTAGACAATTGGTTTCAAACTGCCGAGAGTACTTCAAACACACTCACTGGACCTTACAGTATGTGCCAACACGATCGTGAGGCCCTCTTCCACCGACACTTTAGAACCCTCTGATGAGATCTTCCAGCAACATGTTCCAGGGATCATCTTTATGCACAATAGTGCTCCTGCTCACAGGGCCATTTGAACAAAACATTATTGTCAATGCCAATGTTAATGTTGATCGGCACAAGATTTACACCATATCCCCAAAGTGTAAAACTTGCACCAATCAGCGAGGCTGGTTCATGATATGGTAAGTAGAAAAGGGTTTCCTGAAAACAGCAAATACATTAAAAAAATAATCATTCGCGGCTCCCAATCAAAAAATTTTTTTGCGCCCGTGAATTTGAGAAGCACAGGGCCGCGAATGTAGAAGCAGGTTCACATTTTATGAACCCACAAATATGCGGGTTTCGCGAATGTCAAATCCACGAATGCCGAGATTTACAGTACAATGTATATTTTGCAGTTTTTTAAATTTAAAATAGTTTTTGAATAGCAGCTTTATGTTATCATGATCTTTGCCATTTTGATTCCAAGAAGCTTCCTCTCCCAGGATGTGCCCAATTAGCATTTTTCAGGAAACCCTTTTCTTCCTTTTCAGACCAACTCTTGTGCTGGTGGTAGTGTTTCAATCCAAGTTTGGATCTTGCTTCCTGACTTCTGTTCCACCACTTTATCTCCACTTCGTTTAAGCTGATGGTAGCTGTTATACTTTGTGGTTAAGCTCTTCCATAAACCTCAACCTTTTTGGGGGTTTAAATGGAAAACGTTAAATAGAAGATAATAAGACAGTGAATGTAATTAAGTTTTAAAGGTTAGTGACGTAAATGCCGCTCTTGTTCTAGGGCCGAGTGGACTTCCTCCAGATGATGATCGATGCTCAAATCACTGAAACGGTGAAAGATGAAGAGGGAACCGACACACCTTACAAAAGTAAGTGTTGCCACAACATGAACCTAATATTTGCTGAACAAACACCACTCTTGAACTTTTTTCAAATAATGCACTATTTCTTCCAGGAAATTGTTGAAATTAACAAATATTTTGGTGTCTACATATGTATTCTTTTGATTTGCAGTGGAACAAAACACAAAAGCTGCATAAATTACTAAATCTTAGCTTATTCCACACAGAAATCTTAAAATGGCCCGGACAATATTATTGGCACCTTTGAGAAGTTGTTCGAAATAAATATATTTAAAGTACGTGATTCTCCTTGACTTTGGAATTGAACTCAACTGTGGTGAGTTGCAAGTGCCTGCAATATAAAAATCACTCATTCAACCAGTTTGAAAGGAGAAAAGGAGTCATTTTGCTGTTTTGTGTCACTGTGTCTACCGCAATGAGCATGGAGAAAAGAAAGAAAACCAGAGAATTGTCTGAGGAGGTCAGACACAAGATTGTAGCCAAGCATGGACAATCCCAAGGCTACAAGTCCATCTCCAGAGACCTTGATGTTCCTGTGTCCACCGTACGCAATATTATCCAGAAGTTTAAGGCCCATTCACTGTAGCCAACCTCCCTGGACGTGGCCGCAAGAGAAAACCTGATCGAAGATTGCAGCGAAGGATTGTTTAAATGGTGGAGAAAGCATCTTGATCAACTTCCAAACTGATTCAAGCTCACCTTCAGACACAAGGTACGACAGTTTCAACTCGCACCATCTGTCGCCAACTCAATTAAAGAAGGTTATATGGTAGGAGACCCAGGAGGACCCCTCTAATGAGAGAGAAACAATCGAAAGCCTGACTGCAGATTTTCAAAATACACCTGAACAAGCCAAAATCCTTCTGGGAGAATGTTCTGCAGACAGATGAGACCAAATTTGAGCTTTTTGGTATCGCACTTTATCTCTCTGTTTAGAGAAAATAAAATGAAGCCTTCAAAAGAAAAAACACACCTTCCCTACAGTCAAAATGGAGGAGGCTCAGTGATGTTTTGGGGTTGCTGTGCTGGCTCTGGCACTGGGTACCTTGAATGTGTGCATGGCATCATGAAATCAGGAGATTACCAAGGTATTTTGGAGCGCAATGTTCAACCCAGTGTCAGAAAGCTGGGTCTCAGTCGAAGGTCATGGGTCTTGCAGCAGGACAATGACCCCAAACACAATTCAAAAAGGATCCAGGAATGGTTCAAGACAAAACGCTGAACTGTTCTGAAGTGGCCAGCAATGAGTCCAGATTTAAATCCCATTGAACACCTGTGGGGAGATATGAAAACAGCAGTTGGGAGAAGGCCCCCTTAAAATCTTGAGAACTGGAGCAGTTTGCACAAGACGAGTGGACCAAACTGCCAGTAGAGAGGTGTACGAAGCTCATTCATGGCTACAGGAAGTGATTGACTGCAGTAATTTTGCCCAAAAGCTGTGCTACCAAATATTAAGTCGAAGGTGTCAATCATTTTGTTAATGCCGTTTATTTTTATTTTCGGATTTAAAAGGATATATTTTGTTCTGAATTAAAAAAAAACAAAGGTTCTGTGATTTTAACAGTGAAATAAAGAATTGTGGGGACCAAATACTTTTGTCAACTTCAACTTATTTTTAGAGAAAATTGTGAGTTATTTTTTAAAAGCGCAAGGGTGCCAATATTTTTGGCCATGACTACAATTATATTGTTTTACAAAGTGGATATGTTATTCTGAAGTGTATTTGGCATTATTAGTTGTGGTTGTTTCCTCCAACCTTCGCCCTACTTTTGCCTCCTGAATGTAGAAAGTGGATATAATCCGCAGAATGAAACTTTATTTCCTGTTATCTTTCTCTCTTGTCAAATAAAATTCACCTTTTGTGGTCATTTTCATAAAATGAAGATGGAAAAGTGTTCAAAATGTTCGTTGGCATCATCATCTCACCACCCGTAATTTCCTCACGAGAAGATATGGTCTTCATCCTTCCAGATCTGCACTTCCTCCCACAGCTTGCCTCTACCCTCCCCCACCACTGACATGCCCACCACCTTTTCAGATTTTAATTTGTTCAAATGGAGCATATGTCACCTGGCCAGTCCTTGCAAATTTGTTTGAGGATAATTTATCCCAGGGTCGAAATTAGTCGGACAGAAAACCGAAGGAAATAACTGAGAAAAATAGCGGAGGTGAATCTAATGGAGCAGCTCCATTCTTGTTTGTCAAAATGAATGCAGATATTCTGGTCGCAATGGCAGTGGAGGCCAGTGTTTTGAATGCAAATGTTTCCTTATGGAATGGAGACATGCAAAAGCAGGAGATTTTGCTTTTGGAGCATCTTCTCGCTCTTATCTCCTCCTTCAACTCATTCTCTTTACCGTGTGTATATATTTTTATATATATATATATATATACATAGTATCATGAATGCTGAATGTAGACGGTGAATCAGACTCTGCAATGGTTGCTGGAGTGACATGTGCATGGAAGAAGTTTTGGGAACTGAGTGGCGTGCTGACGAGGAGGGGAGTGTCGTTGAAGCTGAAGGGAAAGGCGTGTGCTGCATGTGTGAGAAGTGTTACAATTTATGGGAGCGAGACATGGGTGATGAACAAAGAGCAGCAACGAAGGCTGGAAAGGGTGGAAATGCAAATGGTTCAGTGGATGTGTGGAGTATCATTGAGAGAGAGGAAGACAAATGATGAATGGTGAAAGATGATGGGAATAGAGCCTGTGATGGATGCTGTGAAGAGAAACAGGTTGAGATGGTTAGGTCATGTGTTGAGGAAGGATGAAAGTGACTGGTTGAGAAGAGTGATGGAAATGAATGGAGAAGGAAGTAGAGCACGGGGAAGACCGAGAAAGACTTGGCTAAAGGTGGTGGAAGAAAAAATGCGGGTAAGGGGTTTAACAAGGGGAGATGCAGAAAATAGGGCAAATGGAGAAGATTGTCATGGGGACCGCAAGGCTAACCCCCGTTCTAGCAGGGAAAATGGCCTTAAAATGCATGTTGTTGTATATATATATATATATATATATATATATATATATATATATATACTCAATCTTCAAACATTCGCAAAAGCCTCTCCCCCTACAAACCACCTTTAATTGCTGGATTATTATGTGACACTAGAAATTGCTCATTAACACAAAATGGTTCAATATTTATGGAAGTGACCAGAATTTCCCTTCCTTGGCACACCGTGCGAAGGTCGTGTGAAGTCCTTCCTTGGCACACCTGAGCTCCTCACCACATACAAGGCTTTCATCCGCAGCTCAATGGAATACTGTTCCCCCCTCTGGGCCGGTGCTCCTGCCTCACACCTAGCTCGGCTTCGCGCTGTTGAAACCAACGCTTTCAGAATCATTGGAATCTCCTGTGATGAAGCTAACTCCGAGGGCCTTTCACTTACTCACTGCAGGCAGGTTGGTGGCCTTTCTGTCTTCTACCGAGTCCTCTCTGGCCTAGCCCCCCCCCCCCCCCAGCCCTGTCTGTGCTCTGTCCCACAAATCCTCCTGCAGGTCGCACAATATCTGCCAGCAACCCTCTTCTGGTGAAACTGCCAAAATCTGGACTCTGCTCTCAAATGTTGTACTTGTGTGCTTCCCCCTCTCTCCCAATCTTGTCTCCCACTCCCTTTATTATATATCTTTTGTTTCCATTTGTTTTGTTTTGAATTTTTGTGTTATTAATGTTAGCTCTTACACGAGCCTTGATCTTGTATACAAAAAAAATAATCTCCAAATATGCGGGTTTCAGAGGGTGGAATGGAGCCGTCCCAGGTCTCGATGTATCCACGTGTGTGTGTGTGTGTGTGTGTGTGTGTGTGTGTGTGTCACTTGAAAGGGAGTGAAGTGTGATCCTTGCCTCCCAGACGTCATGTGGAAAAGCATCCACTATATTAATGAACATTGATTTATCCTTTGACCATCATGATATGTTGTTGCACAATTCCTCAAATTACCCCTCTTACCCTTTTCCATTTTCCAACCCTTTTCCCATCCACATTTACCTGAACCCTGCCTCCTCCACCTACATGCTTATGTAATGAATAAATTGTTTCAGGATTACACGAAAAGAAAAGAAAATACAATGTTACTCTGCAGGTTATATCTCCACTTTCTTTTTTCTCAAGTGACAACAAAGGATTGAATGTCCACAAGCAGGAACATGCAGACGCATCATTAAATCGATGTACTCACAACTGTCACTTTTGCTGCAGTATTTTCAGCCGCGTCGCAGACGCTGCTCATAGAGTGCCCTCTGCTGCTGTTGTTGTTGTTGTTGTTGTTGTTGTTCTTCTTCTTCTTCTTCTTCTTCTTCTTTTTGTTCTTGCAGAGAAGACAAAACCTCAAAGCTCCACCCATTTTGGGAACCATAGCTCCACCCATTCTGGGAGAGCCTTCATATAAACAAATATCCACCATTTTATTAACTCGCTTTGAGGCTTTGAGGCCTGTTTTGTAGGCCCGTGGTGTCTTCCTCTCTCACACAGTTTTATTTCAAATCAAATTCGATATATCATTTCATTTTTCACAGTCGCTAACATAGTTTTAGACTCGGTTGAAAAAAAACGGGAAGAAAATCCAATGAAAGTTGCCCTTTATAGAACGAAATGAATTCTCAAAGGCCTGTAACTTCAAGTCCATTGACTTAATATTTTGTTTAAATCGCGGCATGGTCAGTCATACACCGCCCGAAATAACAGACGGGAAAATGCCGAGATATATTAAAAATTCGTCCATTTGATGACAATCGTCACGATGAAATATTTAATTTATACGTCGTCACAATAATGTGGAGAGAGGAGCATAGCTTCGTTCACGTGTCGCCACACACGGGAAATTGCCGAGATATATATTTTTTAAATCGCGGCATGGTCAGTCATACACCGCCTGAAATAGCAGATGGGAAAATGCCGAGATATATTAAAAATTCGTCGCCACACATGGGAAATTGCCGAGATATATTTTCACTTTGCACAAAAATAACATCAAGTAATCGAATCAATAGGAATGTCCTGTGCCTATAACATCGACGTTATAGGCACAGTTGCATCTAGGCATTGTGTAACATCGACGTGGCTTTTGTTTTAATTAAAACTTTTTGTACTTGTTTTTTAAAAGAACAGTTGTGGAAACTCTGGACACCCTCCAAAATTTATTTTATTTAGGCCTCACAGATAACGAGATACAAGCACAGGCCATCATTTTTATCATTGCTGGCACCGAGACGACAGCGAATACACTCTCGTATGTGGCGTACAACCTCGCTGTTCATCCTGACATTCAGAGCAAGTTGCAGGAGGAGATTGACGAGGCATTCCCAAACAAGGTATCACACTCATTCTTATGTATGATCTTCAATAAAAAATGTTTTCATGATCTTGGATTAGGTACCACCACTTTAATCTGTCCAGAAAGTGAAAGTGTCTGTCCAGATAGTGTCTGGCATCTGAAATGCTGTCTCATGTGAGAATTGTCTCGTTATGCTCATTTAATTTAAATATAATATAGGTGGATTGGTGGCTACTGTCTTTGTCCTGCATGTGCTTCATTATTTAATTTTTAAAAATGTTTTCAACATGAACTAGCAAAGATCCTGTGCTGGACGGTTTAATTCCTCCACTTAAATTTTGTCTGTGGCGTATATTATCAAGGGAGGCGCAAAGCATCCCTCTCTTTATATGGGATGGTTTCTCTGTATGCAACTTTAACGAAGGGACTAAAAAATCGTTTCTCGGTTTCTACTGGACGAAATTGGCTGCAAATTTCAGAAGTAAATGCTGTGTAAGTTGAGGTAATATGTTCCAAATTTCAGCAACGTCCGTTTATGCATTCTTGAGTTTTATTTAGAAAACCCTCAATCACGTTGGTGTCTTTCCGTCCGTCTGTCTGTCCGCCCAAAATGTGTTGGTGCTCATATCTCAAAGCTTGTACATTGAAACTATCTGAAACTTGGAATATACATCTGCCAATACATCTAATGAATGGCTTTCAAAACAAATTCCACCTAAGTGCCATAGTTTTTGCTTTAAAATTAATATATATATATATATATATATATATATATATATATATATGTATGTATATATATATATATATATATATATATATATATATATATATATATATATATATATACATACATATATATATATATAGCACACACACATATATAAATAAATGTATATATATATATATATATATATATATATATATATACAGTGGGGAGAACAAGTATTTGATACACTGCCGATTTTGCAGGTTTTCCCACTTACAAAGCACGTAAAGGTCTGTAATTTTTATCATAGGTACACTTCAACTGTGGAAGACGGAATCTAAAACAAAAATCCTGAAAATCACATTGTATGATTTTTAAGTAATTAATTTGCATTTTATTGCATGAAATAAGTATTTGATCACCTACCAACCAGTAAGAATTCCGGCTCTCACAGACCTGTTAGTTTTTTCTTTAAGAAGCCCTCCCATTCTCCACTCATTACCTGTATTAACTGCACCTGTTTGAACTCGTTATCTGCATAAAAGACGTCTCCAGACCGTCTCCGACCACAAAGACCGCAAAGACCGACCGCAAAGCCGTCTCCAGACCTGTCCACACTCAATCAATCAGACTCCAACCTCTCCACAATGGGCAAGACCAGAGAGCTGTCTAAGGACATCAGGGACAAATTTGTAGACTTGCACAAGGCTGGGATGGGCTACAGGACAATAGGCAAGCAGCTTGGTGAGAAGGCAACAACTGTTGGCGCAATTATTAGAAAATGGAAGAAGTTCAAGATGACAGTCAATCTCCCTCGGTCTGGGGCTCCATGCAAGATCTCACCTCGTGGAGCCTCAATGATCATGAGAAAGGTGAGGGATCAGCCCAGAACTACACGGCAGGACCTGGTCAATGACCTGAAGAGAGCTGGGACCACAGTATCAAAGAACACCATAAGTAACACACTACGCCGTCATGGATTAAAATCCTGCAGCGCACGCAAGGTCCCTCTGCTCAAGCCAGCGCATGTCCAGGCCCGTCTGAAGTTTGCCAATGACCATCTGGATGATCCAGAGGAGGAATGGGAGAAGGTCATGTGGTCTGATGAGACCAAAATAGAGCTTTTTGGTTTAAACTCCACTCGCCGTGTTTGGAGGAAGAAGACGGATGAGTACAACCCCAAGAACACCATCCCAACCGTGAAGCATGGAGGTGGAAACATCATTCTTTGGGGATGCTTTTCTGCAAAGGGGACAGGACGACTGCACCGTATTGAGGGGAGGATGGATGGGGCCATGTATCGCGAGATCTTGGCCAACAATCTCCTTCCCTCAATAAGAGCATTGAAGATGGGGCGTGGCTGGGTCTTCCAGCATGACAACGACCCGAAACACACAGCCAGGGCAACTAAGGAGTGGCTCCGTACGAAGCATCTCAAGGTCCTGGAGTGGCCTAGCCAGTCTCCAGACCTGAACCCAATAGAAAATCTTTGGAGGGAGCTGAAAGTCTGTGTTGCGCAGCGACAGCCCCGAAACCTGAAGGATCTGGTGAAGATCTGTATGGAGGAGTGGGCCAAAATCCCTGCTGCAGTGTGTGCAAACCTGGTTAAGAACTACAGGAAACGTCTGATCTCTGTAATTGCAAACAAAGGTTTCTGTACCAAATATTAAGTTCTGTTTTTCTGATGTATCAAATACTTATTTCATGCAATAAAATGCAAATTAATTACTTAAAAATCATACAATGTGATTTTCAGGATTTTTGTTTTAGATTCCGTCTTCCACAGTTGAAGTGTACCTATGATAAAAATTACAGACCTTTACGTGCTTTGTAAGTGGGAAAACCTGCAAAATCGGCAGTGTATCAAATACTTGTTCTCCCCACTGTATATATACTGGGTGTTTCAAAAAGATTAAGACAACTTTGACTTCCTGCCATATCGTTTTGTTTTTTGACCTATAATGTTTTCCTTTTCAGGGTTTTGTGGTGTTGTTGTGGTATTTGTTCCCTGGGATTTCTAGCTCTGTAGCTCAACTATGCCATTGCCAGTGGAGCAGAAGACAAAAGTGGTGGCTCTGTGGTATGAGACTAAATCATATGTAGACACCCGCTGCAGGTTCTGCCAGGAATACGACCTCAGAACACATGATGGATCCACAAATTGTGCCATTCAACGTATTGTGAAACATTTTGAGCACAAGTGTACAGTGCACAAACCCGGTGTGTACCCCGGTTTAGAATAGGTGCACCGTATCCCTGCGTGTCGTAATAGGCGACTAAAAAGGTTTGGCGTCAGAAAGGGCACCCGGCCATAAAAACATTGCCTCAAAAAGAGAACCATGACAATTACAACTACATATGGGCAGGGTACAGCCCGAAGTACCCAGTGGGGGACCCCACTCCCTCTCGTCAAAACTCAAGGTGGGGAGCCGGATCTAAGCAAGGGTGCAAATCACTCCATTTATGACGACGAAATGTCTGATGCCCGAAGTGGAGATCGTTTTCTGAGGTTTGGGACATGGAATGTAGGAACAATGACAGGGAGATCAGGAGAAGTGGTGGAAGTATTGATCAGAAGAAGAGTGGACATATGTTGTGTGCAAGAGACGAGATCGAAGGGAAATGGTGTGAGAATGGTGAAGGGTAGGCAGGGACAGAAATATAAGTTTGTGTGGCAAGGGTGCCCGGAGGGCGTGAATGGTGATGGTGTCCTGTTTTCTGATGAGTTTGTAGACAGTGTGGTGAGTGTGACTCGAGGAAGTGAAAGGTTGATGATGGTGAAAATGATGATTGGAAAGCTCCTGGTGAACGTCATCTCGGGATATGCTCCGCAGGTTGGTCGGAGCGATGAAGAGAAGGACAGGTTCTGGTGTGCAATAGAGAAGCTGATGGAAAACGTGAAAGATGAGGAAGTTGTTGTGGTAGGAGGAGACCGAAATGGACATGTGGGAAGGAGTATGGACGGTTTTGAGGGAGTTGATGGGGGTTATGGATATGGTGTGAGAAATGTAGAAGGTGAAAGGATTTTGGAATTTGCTGATGGAGCTGATTTGTTGATTTATAACACTCAGTTCCAGAAAGAGGATAACAAGCTTGTTACATACACGTCAGGTGGGTTGACGACAACCGTTGACTACCTGCTGGTGCGTAAGCGAGATCGGGGGCACCTCCGGGACACAAAGGTGATCCCGGGGGAGGAAGCTGTTTCACAGCACCACTTGGTTGTCTGCGGCATAAGGGTGAAAGATGCGAGGAGAGCTCGGCGGGTAAAGTACCAACCGAGAATGAAGGTGTGGAGGTTGAAAGAGGTGACAGTGAGGGAGGCATTAAAAGAGAGGCTGAGAATGGTAGAGGATGATGTGGTTGAGCTTGAAAGTGGTTGGATGTCAATGAAAGCTAGTCTGTTGGGAGCCGTTGGTGAGGTATGTGGATGGACAAAAGGACCACCGAGGCACTCGGAAACATGGTGGTGGGATGATGACGTTCGAAAGAAGATTGACGAGAAGAGGAAGAAGTTCAAGGAGTGGCAGAAGGCGAAGGGTATGGGGCAGAAAAGGCAGAGCATGAAAGTTAAAAGGCAGCCAAGAAGGTTGCAAAGAAAGAGGTTACAAAGGCGCAGGAGGCACGTTGGAAAATGTTCGGAGAATGCCTGGATTTGGAAGAGGGTCAGAGAGCGGTATTCAGGATTGCAAAGCAGATCGCGAAAGAGAGGTGTGATGTGATGGGGGTGAGTTGCTTGAAGGATGATGTGGGACAAATCGTTGTGGACCCAGATGGAATTAAAGGAAGATGGAAGAGATATATGGAAATACTGTTGAATGCAGAGAATGAATGGGATGGCAACATAGAGAGTAACCAAGTTTTAGGACCGGCAGAGAAGATAACCGAGAAGGAAGTTGAGGAAGCGATAAAAGCAATGAAGAGTAGAAAAGCGGGAGGGCCGACGGGAGTTGTGGGAGATATGTTGAAGGCAGCGGGAAATTTGGGTGTGAAGAGAATGACAGAGATCTGCAATCTGGTGGTGAAAGAAGGCCGCATTCCAGTGGTTGGCAACTGAGTACCCTCGTCCCTCTATACAAGGGGAAAGGTGACCCTCTGGACTGTGGCTTGTATCGAGCGATAAAGTTGTTGGAGCATGGAATGAAGGTATTGGAAAGGGTGTTGGAGAGGAGGATGAGGAAGAAAGTGAAGATTGACGAAATGCAGTTTGGATTTATGCCAGGAAGAGGAATGACAGACGCGCTTTTTATTGTGAGGCAGTTGCAGGGGAAGTACATGGAGAAGAGGAAGAAGTTGTTTCTTGGGTTTGCTGATCTGGAGAAAGCATTCGACAAGGTTCCACGTGAAGTAGTGACATGGCATTGAGGAAGTTAGGAGTGGAGGAATGGTTGATCAGAGTAGTAATGGCAATGTACGAAAGAGCGCGCACAGCTGTAAGGACGAAGGACGGGAACAGTGGTGAGTTTGAGGTGAACGTGGGAGTGCATCAGGGGTCGGTACTAAGTCCACTACTATTTGTAGCTGTGATGGAGGTGCTGGCTCGGAACGTAAAGGAGGGTTTACCGTGGGAGTTGTTGTATGCAGATGATCTGTTGTTGATTGCAGAAAGTATGGATGGACTGAAGGAGAAGATGAACAAGTGGAAGGAATGTATGGAGACAAAAGGTCTGAAGGTGAATATCGGAAAAACGAAGGTGATGGCACATGGTAAAGCATGTGGTAAGTTGGAAAGAACTGGCAAGTGGCCGTGTGCTGTGTGCAGTAAGGGTGTCGGAGTGAATTCCATTCAATGTCCAATGTGCGCTGAGTGGGTTCATCAAAAATGTAGTGGTTTGAGATGGTCATTAACCAGTGTGGCAGCTACATTCAAGTGTAAGGTGTGCACAGAGGGAGCTGCAGATGGATGAAATGTTGAGTTGGATCTTGGAGATGGCATGAAGCTGGAAGGTGTGAAAACATTTTGTTACCTCGGAGACATGCTGAATGGGGAAAGTGGATCAGACTTGGGAACGGTTGCTGGAGTGAGATGTGCATGGAAGAAGTTTCGGGACCTGAGTGGCATGCTGACGAGGAGGGGAGTGACGTTGAAGTTGTAGGGAAAGGTGTGTGCTGCATGTGTGAGAAGTGTTATGATTTATGGGAGCGAGACATGGGTGAAGAACGTGGAGCAGCAGCGAAGCCTGGAAAGGGTGGAAATGTGAATGGTTCGGTGGATATGTGGAGTATCGTTGAGAGAGAGGAAGACAAATGATGAATTGCGAAAGATGATGGGAATAGAGCCTGTGATTCATGCTGTGAAGAGGAACAGGTTGAGATGGTTTGGTCATGTGTTGAGGAAGGATGAAAGTGACTGGTTGAGAAGAGTGATGGAAATGAATGTAGAAGGAAGTAGAGGATGGGGAAGACCGAGAAAGACTTGGCTAAAGATGGTCGAAGAAGAAATGCGGGCAAGAGGGTTATAAGGGGAGATGCAGAAAATAGGGCAAAATGGAGAAGATTGTCATGGGGACCGCATGGCTAACCCCCGCTCTTGCAGGGAAAATGGCCTTTAAAATGCCTGTTGTTGTTGTTTGTACAGTGCACAACCAGAGCAAGGGCAACAGTGGCAGGCCAGCATCAGTAACCAAGAGCCAAGGCAACATCGACGCTGTGCAGGATTCTGCAGTGGACAGTCCCAAGAAGTCCCACTGCCGGCACTTCCAGGAGCTGGGCATCAAACCAACATCAATCTGGTGTATCCTCACTAAGGAACTGAAGCTTTTCCCATACATCATCTCTATTAGGCATAAACTCAGTCATGATGACATGAGAAGGAGACTTGATATGTGCAATTGGCTCAGTAACAGGATGGAGCGGTATCCAAGCTGGATCAACCTGATGTGGTTCAGTGATGAAGCCCATTTCCACTTGAACAGTGCCATCAACAACCACAACAACATTTTCTGGGGGGCAGAACCATCTGAGGAGATCACTGAGTGGTATCTGAAAGGGCCTAAGAGGAGGGGCACACATCGAGAAAGTCAATTACAAGGATGTTTCGTAAATGCCAATTTCAGACCTTGGGCTCTCACTAACTCCAGCAATGACTTACTGCAATAGCAATTAGTGACATAAAATACCATAGCATATGCTTTCAAGAAATGTTTGGTTCACCTTCCTGAGGTGTCTGTTTCTTTGTAAATCGATGTTTAAAGTTGTATCACTCTTTTTGAAACACCCTGCATATATATTGTTACATTTGTGGGGGGTAGAGATGAAATACCTTGGTGAAGTCAGGATTGTGTAAATTAGCATGGACCGTGTGATGCGAAGAAGAAGAATCGCCAAGTAATAAGTAGGAAATCTGTGGAGCATAGATCATATATATGTCTCTATTTGAGGGGTGGAGCTATGCTAATTAGGTAGGGCTTTAGGATAATCCCTAGTAATTGCCCTCCTGTGATTTTTCCTTATGTTTTTACATTTACTTGGCCAGCCATGCAATTCGCCCCATTGCTACAACAACACCGGCAAGCCTGACAAATGCCGCACATTTCATCGGGCAAATAAACCCCACCCCACGATTGCTGGCGTCATCCGAACATTCCCGAACGACGGCTAGACTCCGCCTTGATGACTTGTGGTGGAGAAACCACGCCCTGAGCTTTTTGACTGGTTAAGGAGCCATGGGATGATGCACTGGGGCGTGGGGATTGGTCGGGGAGTGACGTCAGCAAGGGAAAAAGGAGGGTGCATCCCCCTCCCTCGCTCTCTTTGGTGCTGGCTTTGTGTGGGGCGGACGCTTTTGTATCTGTCTCTCGGCTGCGGCTGGCTCGTGTGCGCTTTTTGGAGAGAACATTTCTGAGCTTTGGGGAGCCTTTGCAACGTTGGAGGGGGTGTTGTTGATGGTGCTGCTCTTCAGAGACAGAGGAGGTTGTGGGCAGACCGAAGGAGGCTCTCCTCTCTGCCTGCCTCACACCGGCGGCTGGCTACGGGTGCGTCTCCGCGCCATCTTGTGCACTTCCCGTGCAGCAACTTGGGTTTGACGACCACCGAGCTCCTCAAAGTCCTCGTTGAAATGCAAAGCTGAGTACCAGCCGACTTAAAACATTTATTTTGTTTAATCATTTCCCTGTCTGTTTTCATGTCTCCATGGAGATGTCTCAAGTTAGGATGATAGATTTACCTCAACATTCATTTTATTTCAGTGCCTTAATTTAATTAAATTTGTTATTATGCATTTCATTTGTTGTATTGTGGATTTTCCTTGTTGTGTGTGTTTATTTGTTTGTGGGTTCGCACCTCTCCCGTGCGCGCCAAAGACAATCCTGCCAAGTTTTGAAATACGCCGAGGAGTTAACTGTTCGGGTATCTGTCCAAGGCTGGTGTTCATCGGCTGCGGACTTGACAATGTATATATTGTCGCATCCCCGGGGTTAAGACCCCTGGGTGACGGATGGCTGACCGAGCTTTAACCCCGAAGCATTTACCCAAAACTATGGCAGTGTTATCGCTTAATGGTGTGTGAGGGTCTTAATTGAATGGATGGCCACGACGAGGGTTTCTGAACCCACAAACAAATAAACGTGTCAGGCAAATCAACAATACAACAAATGAAATGCAACAAATAATGGTTTTATGAAAATTAATGCAATACGAGAAAAAGAATGTTGAGGTAACATAATTCCGACAGTGAGACGTCTCCACTCAGACACATGGAACAAACGGGGAAAGATTAAAGAAATTAAAAAATGTTGCTGCCGGCCTGCACCTAACTCTGGTCTTGACGAGCACTTGGTGGGGTCGCCTCAAACCACTGCGTGGGAAATGCACACGATGGCGCGGATTTGCTCCCGTAGCCAGCCGCCGGCGTGAGGCGAGCAGACAGGATAGCCTGCCTCCTTACGATGGGAGTGGT
The DNA here is from genome assembly GCF_964187855.1 of Myxine glutinosa. NCBI lineage: Eukaryota > Metazoa > Chordata > Myxini > Myxiniformes > Myxinidae > Myxine > Myxine glutinosa. The sequence continues at coordinate 30,996 of NW_027619156.1, forward strand.
CCACAAAAACTCCTCCACAGCTCCGATGTTTCTCTCAGGCGCACATGGCACGAAGCGCAGCCGTCACGAAGCCAGTTTAAGGAAAAGCCAAAAATGGCGGACGTTTCACCTCTTCTTTCCCTGTTCTAGAAGGTTCCTTCTGACGTCATGTGCGCTCCAATCACCAAGTGCGATTCAATCACCCCATCGCTCCTCAACCAATCCTCATTCGGGGTGTGACCTCACGGCCATTCTTGACGCCCATCGAGAATGTTCGGCTGGGCGGGATCGTAATGTCTGAGTACTGTCGACGATTATGGTGGTTGTGGCAATGTGCCGATTGCATGGCTGGCTGAGAAATCACAGGGTAATTACACACTGGGAATTATTCTTAAGCCCTACCTAAGTAACACTACTTCGCCCCTCGTACGAAGACACACAAACGCTGACACGGATATTCGGCCTACTTAGTTTACATCGAGGTGGCTTCGTGGCACATTCATGGCATGCTAATCCATACAATTCTATTTCGATTGAGGTATTTCAATACCTTCCCCCACACACGTAACAATATATATTTATATATATACAGTGCGTATCAAAAAAAAGGTAATCCGAATTCAAGGGGTTAATATGCAAAGGTTATTTATTTTGACAATTTACATGTGGTTTACTAATTAAGAGGAGATCCTCAGCTTTCCATTGATACCTTCCATGCATCATTGCTGTCACACATGACGGAGTACATATTCATTGAAAATGACACATATATATGTATGTGTGTATGTATGTATGTCAGAAACCACCTTTTCTGATCGAAGTAGAGTTCCACCAACAGGCTTGAGAATGACGAGACCTTTATTAAAATAACACTTTATACGGATCCGGAGGAGACAGACATCTACAGCAAGCTACAGCAAGAACATGCCAAGTCAAGCCTTCCTGAAAACACATTGATTCTCATTCATTTATATATGAATACGATTATCAGAAAATCTCCGAGAGAACAAAGCGACTGGCGAGAGTCCCTCCCCGTCATTCCTAGCCCCCACCGTTATCCGCTCTGTCATTCGGGGGAGTGCAGCACGCACCTTATCATTCGGACCAGATGTGATTTCAAAACTCCGACGAGGCAGAAAATATAACTCATTAAAGGGAGGGTGCATTCTTGGCTTCATGATAGGGATTTTACGACCGGCCTTATCTAGCCTCGAAAGTGCACACGTATACAATTTGTCCAACACGACTGAAGCGAGCCTTTCCTCATTTTAAATGAAAGCGAAGCAAAAACCTCATTGTAACTCAGGCGTCACTGTCATTAAACAAAACAGTTAATGTTTTTGGCAATTTATCAAAGGATTTATGTCTACGATTCAAGCAGCCTACCTAAGGTTCGAATACATTTTATTAACTCATGAAATAACATTATAGAACAGCATTTTATAACATAGCTTACGTGGTAATACGTCAGTCAACCGGCATTTATAATTGAGCATTAAGCAGTAACAAATCTGAGACCTGACATTCCTTCCTCTTGTCTCGTCGAGACAAAGTATCTCAAGAGACAACGTGCCACATCGGGCTTTATTGAAAGACCATCGTGTAATGCGGGTATCTCCCAAGGGCATACCGTGCGCCCATAGCGCCTCGCCCGTGCATTTGGGGAACGTGTCGTGTGGTGCGTGCTTGGAGCCTGAGGGCTCAAAACATGAAAGTTCATTAACGTTTCGGATCCACAACGAAGACGTCTGGTCCAGATGAGGTTCTGCTCCGCCAGAGGGTGCATCACTTCCCCTGCGGAACTGGCTCCCCCCACCCTTTGCAGACGCAGTCCTTGCAGATCTTCGAAGTTAATCAACGGTCATGCCCATGAGGTCCCTCACGTGCTGCTGTTCTGGGGAATACATAGTATTGTCAGTATCTTGTGTCTCAATTTCCTGGTCAGGGTACAGAGCGTAAAAATCCGATTCACTTGAAGCATTTGAACTTAAAACATTTGGAGAAAAGAGAGGGACTTCCTTTATGTCAAAGTCTCCCTTGGGCGCCTGGTCGGCTTGCGGGTCTAGGATATCCACGTCGGGTCCCTCGACCGCCAGACCCAGCGTCGCAATCAGATCCATAGTTGGGTTTAAAGGGGGCGTGCAGCTGTCAGCTTGTAATACATAAGCAGCGTTAGCCAGTACACGCAAGGGGTTTATAGCACAAGTATCACAGTCATCACATACACCGTTACAGGCAGCAGCCAGTTCCCACATGGGATCCACACAAGTATCACAGTCATTACAAAATTCAATGCAATTTTCTGGAGCGCCGGTCGCAACTGCCTTGTTGAAGGACCCGTTCAGGTCGACGGCCTCTGTGGTCAGAGCCATAGTCGTTGTCGGCGGCTTCTTCACTTTCCATCCTGTAAAATACTTTCTCATACAGAGGAGGACTAGAGATTTCATTAGTGCCCCCCAAATTACTACCCCGATTATCACAGCCAGTGCGGTCAATAACCACTTCACTATGGTGCCCGTCCATCCCTGGAACCAGTCAGTGAGCCAGCTAAATGTATAAGAATTTTCGTGCGCGATCCGATCGATCGTCAGGGCGTGGCTAGTTTCCCTTAGTCTCACTTCTGCATCACCATTGTACGCATGTGAATTACCGTGTCCAATAGTATGTCATGAGCCGTAGCGGTGTCGTTTGCCACCTTTTCTAGGGCCAAAGCCAATTTATCTATCCGGAAACTATCCATGACTGTGCCCGCTCCTGGGAAGAAGAAACCAAACACCTTTTCCCATAGACTCCCGTGTAGTTTAGTGGTTCCATCTTCGTTCATGACTGACCTCTTATAACGCCTGTCCAAGGACTTTGGGTCTAGCTCATCCAGTATCTCAACGTCAGGAAGGACTGAACCCAGATAACATGTGCCCCCCCAATTATTTGGTAAATAGGGGTAAGCCTTGTCGCCGCATATAAACATTGTCCCATGGGGTGGGACCAGGTGGGTGGATAAGCACTGGAGTCCCTTTACCACCCCATTAATCCTACTAACCCCCCTAGAGAATGTTATAGCCGTTATGTTGTGGTTGCGTTTATCTTGCAGTACTATTCGTAATGTAATCCCCGAGCTCCCTTGTCCCAGCTTCCCGGGGAGAGTGTAGGCGCATTCTGATTCTCCCATACGCAAGTGGCCGGAACCCTGGAGGCAGACCGTCCCTTTCTGTGGTTTGACCCAGACGGGGGCAGGCCTCTCGGCCACATGGGCAATCATTGACGGGCGATAATTAAATTGTCGATTGCAACTCTTGCCGTTGTCAACCCCTTCTCTTTCCAGCGTGGTGACTAAACATGGGGAATCGATAGGTTGTGAGCAGAGGTCATTGAGGGACAGAGGTAGCACTATCATGTGTATTCCTGTGGTGCCTGCTTGGGGAAAGTGCATGCACGACCAGCAGTGTGTCCTATTTTGAATTGTTGCCACCTCCCTGGCCACTTTCCAATATGTGTTTTCACCCTTCTTTGGGGCCTTATTCTGGGGTTGTGGCGTGAGTATGTATTCGATGCATCGTATGTAGTTCTTTTCGCCACCGGCCGCGCCAGGGGTCCAGACGCTGCACCGGACCTGCATAGTCATGCCTTTCTCTAGGCGCGTGCGTGTTTGTAGCTTAAAATCAGGGGTTCCCCATTTGTATCCTGGTTGGGCCAAGGTCTCAATGCTAGCTCGCCCGTTTTCCCGGAACTCTCGTACCTTTTGTAGTACAATGCCAACGCGTCCAGGCCCTGCCGACAGTGCTAGCCATTTTACGCTTACCCAATTTGTGTGCAGGGCTTTCTGTTCGAAACATGGTAGTGATACTCTTTGTCCCCATGTTACGGTGAGGTGTCGGGTTTCGTTTTCGCATCTATTGGAATCGGAGTTTCCCCTAGCTGCTGTCGCTATCAATAGTATTGTACCTATGATTAGGCCCATCCTTACTGTGGTTGCTGTGGTGTAGTGTCTGGTGCTTGTATGGCCAACTTACAGTGCGTGGCGTGGATCCACAAAGTCTTGCCCTCGCAAAAGACTGCCGTTGGTGTAGTCAGCAACACCTGGACTGGTCCCTTCCACCTTGGTTCCAAGGCGTTCTTGCAGGTGAAGTGCTCCACGAACACCTGGTCTTTTTCCTCTGGTGGAACACCTGGTCCACAAGTCTCCTGGGAGCGCCTGGTCTGCAGGTCTCCAATTTCCTAATCCGCTTTTTTCAAGTGGATCCAATTTTATCCAATATTCAATTTTTTTTAAATTCAATCCCATTTAATCCAGTCCAATTCAAATTAAATTCAATCCTTCTCTCAGCATCCCATTACCTGTTTCCAACATCAATAAAAATAAAATTATAAAATTAAACGGAAATTATTTCAGCTAGAGTTTCAACTAGAATTACCACAAACCAACCACCTTTAACCTCCATTAACACAAACACAAACCACCATTAACCTCGATTAATACAAACAAACCACCATTAACCTCCCCCTATTATTTATTTATTTTCACGAATAAACAAATAATAGAAATAACCTGGTCTACTTCCAATTTCAATTCTGGTCAGTTCTGGTGTCTGGTCACACACAATGTTTTCCTCACCCACTGTGATTCGCTCAAAATAGATTCTCACTGTTATGTCTGAAATTCGTCTCATGAAAACCCATTCAAGAGTCCGGTGTGACAGACAGCCAAACACATAGACACGCCGAAGACCCCAGGGTACCCATCAAACTAGCTTGTCCCCAGATCCACAACACAGCGAAACATGTAATTTTACTAAAATAATCACTTACTCATAACTAGCTGGATAACTAGCATAACTAGCTCAACACCTGGAACTCATAACTAATACTCATACCACTAATTACTCATAATAACTCATAATTACTTCTGTAATTACTCATGCCAATACTTACTCAAAATAATGTAATATCCCAATCTTCACCCTTTATGCAAATCGAAGCACCCCGGACAACCCACAACCAATATCAACCACTGTAGCCGCCTTCCCCTCCAGGCAGCCACACACAGCCACATACATCTCCACCCACGTCACACAAGACAACAGCCAACGAGTGTGTCCACCACACAGAAACCTTTGGCAATGCAACAACCGAACTCCCAGACAACCAACAACAAAACCCAATCCATCTCCATGGCTCATCAAGCAGTTCCAACTTAATCCAGCTTCACATACCGATTTCCCCAAAAACTCGTGAAACTTCACCCCCATTTTGGAAAAACCCTGGACTAAACCCTGACACCCTAAATAACTTCAGACCCATCTCCAATCTACCCTTTCTGTCAAAAGTTTTGGAACGTGCTGTGGCCACTCAACTCAAACATCACCACTCTGCCAATAACCTGTATGAAACATCCCAATCCGGATTCTGCTCCAGCCACAGTACTGAAACTGTTCTCCTCAAAATCACCAGCGACCTTTTCTCTCCTCTGATGCCGGCAACCTCAACATTTTCATCCTCCTCACCTCAACGCCTCCTTTGACATCATCAATCACACCATCCTCCTCACCCTGTTTAGACCAGCTTGTGCCTATTAAACCCAAATCAGTTCACTCCCAAGCTTCACATGGACCACCTACTACTCTCAAATTATCCACTCTGGCTCCGGAATCCCAAAAGCACTCTTCTCTACAATAAACAAACTAAATAAACAAATAAATAAACAAACTTTACAACGTGAACAAACTCCTCAGCGCCCTGGATACCGCCACCTGTCATTCAGAGTAGACAACAGCATCTCCTTTCTGGCTTTCAGCATCTCCTTTCTCCTTTCTGGCATCCAAATGAAATTCTGGCTTCAAATCAACTTCCTCGAACTTAACTATGATAAATCTAAATTAATCTTCGTTTGCCCACAACCACTCATAACTTTGCCCCCCCAAAAAACAAGTCACATTCTTTGTATATTGCCAACATTGTTCATCGTTTAAGTATCATCCAGAACTAAATTTTTATAAACCATCAACTTGTAGATGCATTTATTTATATCCCATTAACCCAAGAACTCTCAATTGCTTGGTTATATTTTAGTAATGTCATATATCCATATTTCTTTTCCAAAATGTTCCTGATATACACATTAATCCCATCTGTCTTTGTTTCCAGATCAACTCAAATCAGGAAATCAACACAAATCCTTATTACCTCCAATCAATTCAAAATTAAATCAACAATTCAAAACCAGATCGGATCAGCGATCAGAAATCACTTTTCCAATCAACACATTCCAAGCAACAATTCATTCAAAGACCAAGCTTAAAAACACAACTCTCATCTTACTGTGACAAATAAGCAACCAACCTACTTCACACTAAAACAAATAACTTTTCATCACCCCTTTCTTCTCCACCGCCTCTTACACTTAAACAGATCATAATTACTCACTCATACACTGTTGCCCATCACCCAGTTGCCCCAGACCCAAACACAGGTTTGAAATCCCAGTAGGTTGTTCTTCAATCCCAACCATCATGTGATCCCAACATCTCTCCATTTATTTCGTTCCTCATGGGGTTGGTGTTTTATGGCCTTTACCTCTTACCCAATCACACTGCACATTATTCCCCGTCCTTGATGGATAATTTTACATCCAGATGGGCACAGCATCCCATTTTTGGCGACCCAGCCCTAAAACAAGCCCCTGGACTCCTTGCAGGCTGGACCAAAACCCCCGGACGAAGTTGCATCCCAGTACTGACTCTGCTGCCTTCTTGCAAACGACTTCAACTCCATGAATTTTACATGTTTCGTGAACGGAACAAAGCACTCTGTAATCGTCAGATTGAAACTGCCCCAAACCCGTCCATATAAACTCCATTGTTGTCCTGTCCATCTCTCTGTGTTACATTTACATTTTGTGACTCACAGCTCCTGCCTCCATGGAACAATGACGCCTGAGCACTCAATTAGCCCTCCCAGTACCAAAGACTTACAATCAGACCGACAGACAGACAAATAACAGAGGCATGTCGCCAGCCCCAGCACAGGACATCCCCTTTCCGGGCAGGCATAATATAATCCACAGCATCGAAATGCCAATTTCTATCCGGAGCCTCGCAAAGCCAAAATCCATGCATGCGTGCTCCATCATGCAACCCGATCTGTACTCGGTGCGCCCGGCGCCCCCTATAATCAGTGAGTTATAATAACCACAATATCTCTGGCACCCAACTCGTGATACCACAATTTAATCCACGTTACTTGCATCTCTTCATCCTCACAAATGTCCTCCATTTAACGTGACTCAAATCCATCTCAAATCCCCACAGCTCGATCGAACACGTTACTGTACTCGACCCGGTTAAATTAAATTCCAAGCGTACTGTACCTGACTGACGCTTCCACAACAACAAAAAACTCGATATTCTCTGTCCACTAATTATGTACATGATTTTGGTTAGGTCAACTAAACTTTAAAAGGTCAAACTTCGAATTGGTCAACACAAATGCATCGATGCATCTTCCAGCCGCCACTCCGCACTGTACCTTACTGTATGAACAAGACTTCCTGTTGGAACTTGGCTCCGGAAATTAATTACTCTGTCTTGAAATCGTTTATTTTAGCCATCTTGAATAAATCCATCCATCTATCCATCTTATAAATCCATCTTAAATAAAAATCCATCTTATAAGTAACGTATTCGTCCTGTGACATTGCCTGGCATATATGTCGCAGCCGGCCACTATTCCGACATGGCTCGTCTGACATGAACGTCCGACATCCAGCAAAGTCGAAATGACCCACAATGCATTTGGGCACACATCCTCCTCTGAGAGTGGGCGAGTTATCGCCAGCACTCTGAGCAAATCTCATACAGCACACCCGTGACCCGCGGCTCGCTCGGCTCCTGTCTGAACGCACAATATCCCTCTACCCAAACTTCCACGGAGCCGCACGGCGGAAACACAGGTTTGTACCACACTTTAGTTAAACGAACATTGCCAGGATTCTCGGATAGACGTTTAATTTCACAACACACATGACAAAAATCCGATTTAAATTCAGAGATCGCCGATCGACCTGGCACAACCATCTCAACGCGATGACGCCACGCCGCCCCCCCGTCTTGGCGCGCACCCTCGTGCCTCCACACGAATCCCAACACTCCCTGCACGCCGCTCTATTCGCGTTCGCGGCGGGGTTTACCTCGCGTTGGGACATGCAGTCGGCTGTCATAACAAAGTGCGAAAAGCTGTCATAACAAATCTGCGACCTGACATGTGAGCTGTCAGAACATTGAGCTGTCAGAACTCATCCCTAGCTAACAGGATCTCCGACGCTTGACCTCTCTGACCCAAAATGCACTATATGACACCAATTCCAAAGGTGAGCTGCCTCAGCGATACATCCCACACATACAATACACAATATCTGCCATTGAATGAACTCTTCAATTCAAGTAAAACACACATATTGATTCGAATTCTGCAACCATCTCCAAGAAACCGCTTCATATCAACAGTAAATCGACAAGGGCACTCCGGGTGCTTTCCTGACCCGATTTATATCAATTCGCTTCCCAAACAACTCCCAAACAGATGAAAATCCGGACTCAGTTCAGGACCTCGCCTGTTCTCTCGGATAGACGTTAAAATGGACATTCCCGGCCTGAATTTCCCCCAAGTCGAGCAGATCGCTTACAAAGTTTCACACCGAAACCCTCTGCTTTGCACATGACACACAGACAAACACATTGGCCCGACACACACGTCAATTAACATCCCAATATACATTCATTCCTCATTCATATACGAGTGAGTCTCCCATTCTTCGCGCGAAACTCAGATCGACTCAAATCATGCCTTTCTCCAGCCACTCCCAAACAATCTTTGCTCATTCATGTTACGTCTCTCATTCAAGGAAAAGGATTTTTGGGACTGGTTGGACGGGGGGTGGGTTGAGGTGAAAAAAAAAAAAAAAAAAAAAAGGGGGAAGGCAGGGCGGGGTGTTGGGGTGTTGCCTAGAGCCCTGGGACTGAGCTCAGGTCTTG
>NW_027619156.1:45000-51257 GCF_964187855.1 Myxine glutinosa
GCTCTACTGATTGTTATTTACATGCAATGGGACTAGGGAATGGGGGATTGGGGAAAGTTGGGGAGTATTGGAGAAAATAGGGGAATATTTACAAGCGGATATGGAGGCCAAATTCCATATTCGCAACATTGCACCCTTCTCTACCCTCGGGGCGTCCCGACCCGATAAATTTTTACCTACTTTAGTGTGGCACGCAATGTAGTTCCCTCTACTATTAACTCTACCCTGAGTGCGACAGTTTTACAGATATTCACAAATGAGTAAATATGTCCCCCTGCGACGTTGCACCCTTCTCCTCACAGAAACACACCCACAGGATAACCGAATCCGGAAAGAATCCTCAAACTAAACATACAGCCGGTAGGGAGCATTATTTACAAGACTACGCTGCTATTTACACTACGATCCAGGACCTGTTTTTGGAGGAACACATGCAGATGTTATGCATAGAGAGAGAGAGCGCGCTTGCCAACATCGATACACCAACCCACGAGTGCTCTGTGGCCGACGGCCTTTAATAACGTGCAGAGCACCCTTCCCGAGCATCAAAAGCACCACCCCACCACCAATCGGTGCAGTCACCATTGTTCATTGGAATAAAAATAAATTCGACAACCCCTAACCCTGCAGGTGTCTCTTGCTCTTCTTGTGGTGCACTTGGTGGTGTTAACTATTAGTGGTTCACCTGTATGGCATAGGTGCCACGTTGATCCATAGGTCCATCCCCGGGTGGTGCTTGGCCGCAAACGAACTGCGGTCCATTGTGGGTGGCCACAAACATTGCGGTCCATATGGTGTATCGATCCCGGCAGCAAACAGCGAAAGTGCAGGCCCACAACTGCGCAGCCAGCACCTCTCTCTCCTCTCTCTCTACCCCAAAGCCAGATCCTCGGAGGTGGGAGACAAAAGAAGAAACAAGTGAGTAAGGTGGTAAGGGCGCAAAAGTGCACGCAATGTAAGGTGATGCACACTGGGGGCACATGGGAACCAGGTGAGACAGGTACGTTCCTATCGTACGCCCCCCCCCCCACCAGGTAACCTACATGGCCCCTCCCTTACCCCTTACTGTATCCACAAAACACAACACTACCCATAAACATCTACTTTACAAATCAACAAACATCCCTACTGTCTTCCCCGTTCCTCCCATAAACCAAATTCGTCTTCTCTCCCTCCTAACCAATCAAATTTGCCATTTTCAACTCTCATCAAAATTTGCCATCTCCAACTCAACATCATAATTTGCCATTACCAATTCATCATCAGTCCCTCCTAGGGAGGGAGAGATGGAATCACCCCAATGTCTCATCCACGTCGTGATGCGTCTCACAAATCCAACAGCAATTCTCATTTCTGCAACACAAACAAAGAAAACACAGGTGTGGAGTCATCATCATCACCACAGGTAAGTGGCTGCGTATGGTGCGACAGGTTCATCAATCCTAACTATCTCCTAAATGACTTTAACAACTTTACACTACCCGGGGTCTTTCTCCGGCCAAACCATTGGCCCTCTTACACTATGGGTTCTAAAAAACCAATTCCCATTGGCCAAACTGTGGTGCTTTTCAATTTGGGGTCTCACTCCCCCGATTCATCTCCCGGTGCCCTCGCACAATTTCTGGGCTGTGGCGTGTACCTCTCCCAGTGGGTCTACCCACCTGCACACCTCCACCACTGCAGTTGCCTCCGAGCTTACCTGCTCCTTGCCCTAACCTAACTACCTGGGGAAGGCCCTCTGGCACTCTCCCCACTCGGTGCCCTCTCTGGCACTGGGCTGCCCGATCCACACCCGGGATCCTCAGGCACCCACTCACAACTACCGGCTCCCAGAGCCCACCTGCGGCCTCACCTGGCCGACATCCTCACAGTGGTGGAGTGCCCAACCAACTACACACACTAACAGGCTACACGCCCAGCCATTTCCACAACACTAATGCACCCATCCACAACACCATTCTGCAACCGCACCACAAATGCCAATATCCAACCACAATTTACCTATACCCTCTACCTAACACTTACACTACCCGCCCCGGGTACTCGTGAAAGGGGTCCACTCTTCCCCCATCCACACCTTTGCACCATGCACACCACTCCGTACCACTCACTCCAACTCTCTCCACACACCTGTACTTGCACACCTGTGCTCTCACACCTGGTGCCACCTGCACCCTTCTCTCCCCAAGCGCATTCGCGCTGATCCACAACACTCACTACTCATACACTGCTCCACACACCTGTCCAGTTGCACACCTGTGCAATCACACCTGTTCAATTCTCACACACACAGCATCATCTCAGCTAACTACTCCCTTCTGAAACTTGCGCTTCCCAGTCGTCCCTTTAAACTATTGCGCTCCCACGTCATTATCATCCACACTAATCTACCTGCGTCCCCACTACAGGTATCAGTCACTAACTAAACTTAACGTCACCTAATGTCAATCTTCGCTAGATCCCTACACACATATAACCTAACCCACCCGGGCTAGTTTTCACTGACATACACCCCATAAGCTATTGCTCCTTTGCCCCACACCTGTGAGGGATGGTGGATTTGCCATCCCACCACATCGGGGGTCTCTCACTACCAATTTTGCACATCAAATTTCAACAAATTAAAAATTTGCCAATCACTGCCCATCATCTGCCAATCACTACTGCCAATCCCTTGCCAATCATCAAATTTTGTTTTTCTCTAATTTTGGGTCCAAAACACTAACCTCATCACCCAGTCGACTCACTAATACCTCTCGGTGCGCCAATCCCTGTCCAAAGCCCGGCTTCGTAAAGCCAAGCAATGGATGCTGGTTGTTTTGTGCCAGCGGCTGGATGCGTCCGGCACTCGGTGCAGGGACGGGGGCTTACCCGTGCCGAGATCCCACGCACCACCTCGGCGTGGAGCCATCCAATGCCCCGATCTCGACCTGCCGGCACGTCTCACCACAAAGTGGTCGCCATGACGACCCTTTCTATCGGGCTGCCAGCTCCGCCTAGTGGAGCCTGGACGCGGCCGTTCAAAGCGAGGCCCAGCACGCACCGAGGGCCCGACTCGGCTATAAGTCGTTCTAAACTCTACCCCGTCTAACGTCGATGCTTCACCTGCATGCTTACATCCCGCAGCCCGTTCCTTGCTCACACATCCAGCCGTTTCCATGCCCCTCGTACCGTTCCTTACACACCCAGGTACACCCATTCCACTCACCGCCTTGGTCACACACCTGACCACCGAACACTTTGGCACACACTCGTTGGTAGCACACCTCACCAATACACCTCTTCGCGCCCCCTCCTCGGTCACCTCCTCTGTGACAATCACAGGTGTGCTCTCATTCGCACACCCAACCACGTGCCTCACCACCAACTCCAGCGTGCATTCCCACTCACGCTCTACCATTCCAGGTGTGCATCCTTCCATCCCAGGTGTACATCCTCGCTCACCTGTCACAACTAACTCACGCTCCATGTCACTCTCACTACTTTCACCTCCATTCCTGACAGCGCACTCACCCTTACTCTTGACAGCACACTCTTTCCTCATGCACCTGTCCGTCACACACCTTTCTCGCGCACACTCTCCCGTTACACCCTCTGTAACACTCACCACAGCTGTGCATTCTTCCTTGCCTTTGACAGCGCACTCTTTCCCCATGCACCTGTCCGTCACACACCTTCCTCGCACACACTCTCCCGTCACACCCTCTGTAACACTCACCACAGGTGTGCATTCTTCCTTGCCTTTGACAGCGCACTCTTTCCCCATGCACCTGTCCGTCACACACCTTCCTCGCGCACACTCTCCCGTCACATCCTCTGTAACACTCACCACACCGCGCTTCCATGTGCCCCCTCGCACACGCGCTACGACCGACTCACTCTCGCCAGCACACTCACTCCTTGGCACGCACTTTTTCCTCACACACCCCAGAGTCGGACTTTCTCGCACACCTCCTTTTTCGCACACCAGACCTGTCGCACACTTCACCAACGGCCTCTCACGAACACCCGGGTCTATCTCGACCCCCAAGCTTCTTAAATCCCCTGGCGCATCATACGCACGACCATATTGGTCACCACTTACACCGGGTCCTCTTCCTCTTCGCTTCTCCTCCATCACCTGCGAATCCCTCATCCGGTTAATGAGCACATCATCACGATCCAAACACAGACTTTGGACCAATTCTTTTATCTCCTCTTTTATCTCCTTGTTATCCCCTCTCCGTCGCTTCTTAATTTCGCTCATCCCTTCTTCCACTTCTTCTAATTTGTGCTTCACCTCTTTTATTCCCCGGTACGTCTCCTCAAGCTCATCCTCTAAGGCTACCTTGACCGTTTCCATGTGCGTCCTCACCTGCCGGTCCTTCGTCTCCATAACCTCTATCACCTCGTCCAGCCTCGTTGTCAGTCCCTCACGTACCATCTGACATTCCCTCTTCGTCGCTATCAAGTCGTCTTTTAGTTCTTTCTGTGTCACTTTTAACCCTCCTAATACCGCAGTGTTCCTTTGAACCTGCTCCGTTAGTTCTTTTTGTCCCTCCGTCAGCTGTTCCACCTCCTGCGTCAGGACCTCTATGCCCCCTTGTAACTTTACAGTCCCCTTTCTCACCTCCTTTTCCATGTGCTCCTCACAGTGCCTCACCTCCTCGCGCACTCCTCCGACCTCCTCACTCACTCCTCTTCTGATCTCCTCTCCCATCACTTGCATCTCCTGCCCAGATGCCACCCTCATCTGCTCCATTTCCTCCCTGTGAGCATCCAGTTTGGTTTCTACCCCCATTCTGACCCCCTCTATCTGCTGCTCCATTTGTTTAACTTCCCTTTCCGCTTGGTCCCTCATGTCCCTCAATTTGCCTTCCATGGTGTTTTCTAACCCCTCTAACCCTTTTTGCATCCCTTCCATTTGATTCTCTTGAGCGGCCATTCTGTTTTCTACCCCCGTTAACCCAGTTTTCACTCCCTCTATCTGATTCTCCTGGGCAGCCATTCTATTTTCTACCCCCTCTAACCCATTTCTCACCTCTTTTATCCCATTGTCTAACCCCTCAAAATTTTTGTCTAACTTCTCAATTTTCTTGTCTAACTCCTCAAAATTATTGTCTAACTTCCCAATTTTCTTGTCTAACTCCTCAAAATTATTGTCTAACTTCCCAATTTTCTTGTCTAACTCCTCAAAATTATTGTCTAACTTCTCACCGGTACCCCTCATTTGGCCCTCTAATCGCCCACTATCAACCCTCATTTGGCCCTCCATCCTATCCATTTTTGCATTCAGTTGGGTCAAGAATAATCTGAGGTCAAACCCGGTTTGCCCAGCGTCCCCAGCCGCCACCGCAGGCTCGCCCTCCGCGGCGCCGCTATTTTGGGACCCTTCAACCACGTGAGCGAGCGCGCCATTTTGCGCGCCCGCTACTTCGTGCGTGACGGCGCTATTTTGCGAACCTGCCGCCCTCACTGCTTCGCTCTCCTCATGTCCCTCAATTTGGTCCTGGACCGACCCTGCTTCACTCTCCCCTACCGGACCCCAGCCGTCTTGATCCGCCATAGCGCGACTTGCAAAATTCGAGTTTCGTAAAACAAATCCAAATTTTTTTTTTTTTTCGTTATAATTTCGTCGAGCGCAGTACGCGCTCCGAATCGATTTTCCCTCCCAAAATTTGGGCCTAATAAATTTAGTCCCGGGTTCGAATTCCACTCCTCGACACCAATTGTTACAGACGTGGCTTGGATGTTATTTACCGAGCGGTTTTATGGTATGACCACGTCTGCACAAGTTACCCGATTGTGCCCGAACGTTGACTAGTCGCGCGATGCTGGCTCAATAAGAAAAAGAAGACACCCGGCTGGATTACAATAACACAATACGACACCAATGTTTCGATTCTCAAGACCTCCGGAGGAGATTATATTCGTACGGAAAGGTCAGATTACAGGGGCTAGAAGTATAATCACAGAAAGACAGGCACTTAGACACACTCTTATATTAACCCCGGACAGACGACAGACAAACGGGACAACGGCTGACTCACACGGGGGTTTGATGGCTAGGAAAGGCAGGATCGATGGCTCCAGGTCCTCCTGGGCTCGGGGCAGGGTACAGTACGGTCCGGTCCGGTCCAAAGATGCGGGGAGGTATCGTCGCGCTGGGGGTGGCGGTGGCTTCTCTCTCCAAGCTGAGGCGCATCTGACTCAGCGCTCGCAGGTGGCTTTCCTTCTCCAAGCTGGGTGCGCATCTGACTCAGCGCTCGCAGGTGGCT
>NW_027619157.1:0-51250 GCF_964187855.1 Myxine glutinosa
CTTTTCGCACTTGTGTTAGTGTTGAAAAACCACTTTTCGCACTTGTTTTGGTGCAGGAAACCACTTTTGCACTTGTATTAGTGTGGAAAAACCACTTTTCGCACTTGTGTTAGTGTTGAAAAACCACTTTTCGCACTTGTGTTGGTGCAGGAAACCACTTTTGCACTTGTATTAGTGTGGAAAAAACACTTTTTGCACTTGTGATAGTGTTGAAAAACCACTTTTCGCACTTGTGTTAGTGTTGAAAAACCACTTTTCGCACTTGTGTTGGTGCAGGAAACCACTTTTGCACGTGTGTTAGTGTGGAAAAACCACTTTTCACACTTGTGTTAGTGTTCAAAAACCACCTTTCGCACTTGTGTTAGTGTTGAAAACCACTTTTCGCACTTGTGTTGGTGCAGGAAACCACTTTTGCACCTGTGTTAGTGTGGAAAAACCACTTTTTACACTTGTGTTAGTGTTCAAAAACCACTTTTCGCACTTGTGTTAGTGTTGAAAAACCAGTTTTCGCACTTGTGTTGGTGCAGGAAACCACTTTTGCACTTGTATTAGTGTGGAAAAACCATTTTTCACACTTGTGTTAGTGTTGAAAAACCACTTTTCGCACTTGTGTTCGTGTTGAAAAACCACTTTTCGCACTTGTGTTGGTGCAGGAAACCACTTTTGCACTTGTATTAGTGTGGAAAAACCACTTTTCGCACTTGTGTTAGTGTTGAAAAACCACTTTTCGCACTTGTGTTAGTGTTGAAAAACCACTTTTCGCACTTGTGTTGGTGCAGGAAACCACTTTTGCACTTGTATTAGTGTGGAAAAACCACTTTTCGCACTTGTGTTAGTGTTGAAAAACCACTTTTCGCACTTGTGTTGGTGCAGGACACCACTTTTGCACTTGTATTTATGTGGAAAAACCACTTTTCGCACTTGTGTTAGTGTTGTAAAACCACTTTTCGCACTTGTGTTAGTGTTGAAAAACCACTTTTCGCACTTGTGATAGTGTTGAAAAACCACTTTTCGCACTTGTGTTAGTGTTGAAAAACCACTTTTCGCACTTGTGTTGGTGCAGGAAACCACTTTTGCACTTGTATTAGTGTGGAAAAAACCACTTTTCGCACTTGTGTTAGTGTTGAAAAACCACTTTTCGCACTTGTGTTAGTGTTGAAAAACCACTTTTCGTACTTGTGTTGGTGCAGGAAACCACTTTTGCACTTGTATTTATGTGGAAAAACGACTTTTCGCACTTGTGTTAGTGTTGAAAGACCACTTTTTGCACTTGTGATAGTGTTGAAAAACCACTTTTCGCACTTGTGTTAGTGTTGAAAAACCACTTTTCGCACTTGTGTTGGTGCAGGAAACCACTTTTGCACTTGTATTAGTGTGGAAAAAACACTTTTTGCACTTGTGATAGTGTTGAAAAACCACTTTTTGCACTTGTGTTAGTGTTGAAAAACCACTTTTCGCACTTGTGTTGGTGCAGGAAACCACTTTTGCACTTGTATTTGTGTGGAAAAACCACTTTTCGCACTTGTGTTAGTGTTGAAAAACCACTTTTCGCACTTGTGTTAGTGTTGAAAAACCACTTTTCGCACTTGTGTTGGTGCAGGAAACCACTTTTGCACTTGTATTCGTGTGGAAAAAACACTTTTTGCACATGTGATAGTGTTGAAAAACCACTTTTCGCACTTGTGTTAGTGTTGAAAAACCACTTTTCGCACTTGTGTTAGTGTTGAAAAACCACTTTTCGCACTTGTTTTGGTGCAGGAAACCACTTTTGCACTTGTATTAGTGTGGAAAAACCACTTTTCGCACTTGTGTTAGTGTTGAAAAACCACTTTTCGCACTTGTGTTGGTGCAGGAAACCACTTTTGCACTTGTATTAGTGTGGAAAAAACACTTTTTGCACTTGTGATAGTGTTGAAAAACCACTTTTCGCACTTGTGTTAGTGTTGAAAAACCACTTTTCGCACTTGTGTTGGTGCAGGAAACCACTTTTGCACCTGTGGTAGTGTGGAAAAACCACTTTTCACACTTGTGTTAGTGTTCAAAAACCACTTTTCGCACTTGTGTTAGTGTTGAAAAACCACTTTTCGCACTTGTGTTGGTGCAGGAAACCACTTTTGCACCTGTGTTAGTGTGGAAAAACCACTTTTTACACTTGTGTTAGTGTTCAAAAACCACTTTTCGCACTTGTGTTGGTGCAGGAAACCACTTTTGCACTTGTATTAGTGTGGAAAAACCATTTTTCACACTTGTGTTAGTGTTGAAAAACCACTTTTCGCACTTGTGTTCGTGTTGAAAAACCACTTTTCGCACTTGTATTGGTGCAGGAAACCACTTTTGCACTTGTATTAGTGTGGAAAAACCACTTTTCGCACTTGTGTTAGTGTTGAAAAACCACTTTTCGCACTTGTGTTAGTGTTGAAAAAACACATTTCGCACTTGTGTTGGTGCAGGAAACCACTTTTGCACTTGTATTAGTGTGGAAAAAACACTTTTTGCACTTGTGATAGTGTTGAAAAACCACTTTTCGCACTTGTGTTAGTGTTGAAAAACCACTTTTCGCACTTGTGTTGGTGCAGGAAACCACTTTTGCACTTGTATTAGTGTGGAAAACCCACTTTTTGCACTTGTGTTAGTGTTGAAAAACCACTTTCGCACTTGTGTTAGTGTTGAAAAACCACTTTTCGCACTTGTGTTGGTGCAGGAAACCACTTTTGCACTTGTATTAGTGTGGAAAAAACACTTTTTGCAATTGTGATAGTGTTGAAAAACCACTTTTCGCACTTGTGTTAGTGTTGAAAAACCACTTTTCGCACTTGTGTTGGTGCAGGAAACCACTTTTGCACTTGTATTAGTGTGGAAAAAACACTTTTTGCACTTGTGATAGTGTTGAAAAACCACTTTTCGCACTTGTGTTAGTGTTGAAAAACCACTATTCGCACTTGTGTTAGTGTTGAAAAACCACTTTTCGCACTTGTGTTAGTGTTGAAAAACCACTTTTCGCACTTGTGTTGGTGCAGGAAACCACTTTTGCACTTGTATTAGTGTGGAAAAACCACTTTTCGCACTTGTGTTAGTGTTGAAAAACCACTTTTCGCATTTGTGTTAGTGTTCAAAAACCACTTTTCGCACTTGTGTTGGTGCAGGAAACCACTTTTGCACTTGTATTAGTGTGGAAAAAACACTTTTCGCACTTGTGTTAGTGTTGAAAAACCACTTTTCGCACCTGTGTTAGTGTTGAAAAACCACTTTTCGCACTTGTGTTGGTGCAGGAAACCACTTTTGCACTTGTATTAGTGTGGAAAAAACACTTTTTGCACTTGTGATAGTGTTGAAAAACCACTTTTCGCACTTGTGTTAGTGTTGAAAAACCACTTTTCGCACTTGTGTTAGTGTTGAAAAACCACTTTTCGCACTTGTGTTGGTGCAGGAAACCACTTTTGCACTTGTATTAGTGTGGAAAAAACACTTTTTGCACTTGTGATAGTGTTGAAAAACCACTTTTCGCACTTGTGTTAGTGTTGAAAAACCACTTTTCGCACTTGTGTTAGTGTTGAAAACCACTTTTCGCACTTGTGTTGGTCCAGGAAACCACTTTTGCACTTGTATTAGTGTGGAAAAAACACTTTTTGCACTTGTGTTAGTGTTGAAAAAACACTTTTCGCACTTGTGTTAGTGTTGAAAAACCACTTTTCGCACTTGTGTTGGTGCAGGAAACCACTTTGGCACTTGTATTAGTGTGGAAAAACCACTTTTCGCACTTGTGTTAGTGTTGAAAAACCACTTTTCGCACTTGTGTTGGTGCAGGAAACCACTTTTGCACTTGTATTAGTGTGGAAAAACCACTTTTCGCACTTGTGTTAGTGTTGAAAAACCACTTTTCGCATTTGTGTTAGTGTTCAAAAACCACTTTTCGCACTTGTGTTGGTGCAGGAAACCACTTTTGCACTTGTATTAGTGTGGAAAAAACACTTTTTGCACTTGTGATAGTGTTGAAAAACCACTTTTCGCACTTGTGTTAGTGTTGAAAAACCACTTTTCGCACTTGTGTTAGTGTTGAAAAACCACTTTTCGCACTTGTGTTGGTGCAGGAAACCACTTTTGCACTTGTATTAGTGTGGAAAAAACCCTTTTTGCACTTGTGATAGTGTTGAAAAACCACTTTTCGCACTTGTGTTAGTGTTGAAAAACCACTTTTCGCACTTGTGTTAGTGTTGAAAACCACTTTTCGCACTTGTGTTGGTGCAGGAAACCACTTTTGCCCTTGTATTAGTGTGGAAAAAACACTTTTTGCACTTGTGATAGTGTTGAAAAACCACTTTTCGCACTTGTGTTAGTGTTGAAAAACCACTTTTCGCACTTGTGTTGGTGCAGGAAACCACTTTTCCACTTGTATTAGTGTGGAAAAAACACTTTTCGCACTTGTGTTAGTGTTGAAAAACCACTTTTCGCACTTGTGTTAGTGTTGAAAAACCACTTTTCGCACTTGTGTTGGTGCAGGAAACCACTTTTGCACTTGTATTAGTGTGGAAAAAACACTTTTTGCACTTGTGATAGTGTTGAAAAACCACTTTTTGCACTTGTGTTAGTGTTGAAAAACCACTTTTCGCACTTGTGTTGGTGCAGGAAACCACTTTTGCACTTGTATTTGTGTGGAAAAACCACTTTTCGCACTTGTGTTAGTGTTGAAAAACCACTTTTCGCACTTGTGTTAGTGTTGAAAAACCACTTTTCGCACTTGTGTTGGTGCAGGAAACCACTTTTGCACTTGTATTCGTGTGGAAAAAACACTTTTTGCACATGTGATAGTGTTGAAAAACCACTTTTCGCACTTGTGTTAGTGTTGAAAAACCACTTTTCGCACTTGTGTTAGTGTTGAAAAACCACTTTTCGCACTTGTTTTGGTGCAGGAAACCACTTTTGCACTTGTATTAGTGTGGAAAAACCACTTTTCGCACTTGTGTTAGTGTTGAAAAACCACTTTTCGCACTTGTGTTGGTGCAGGAAACCACTTTTGCACTTGTATTAGTGTGGAAAAAACACTTTTTGCACTTGTGATAGTGTTGAAAAACCACTTTTCGCACTTGTGTTAGTGTTGAAAAACCACTTTTCGCACTTGTGTTGGTGCAGGAAACCACTTTTGCACCTGTGTTAGTGTGGAAAAACCACTTTTCACACTTGTGTTAGTGTTCAAAAACCACTTTTCGCACTTGTGTTGGTGCAGGAAACCACTTTTGCACTTGTATTAGTGTGGAAAAACCATTTTTCACACTTGTGTTAGTGTTGAAAAACCACTTTTCGCACTTGTGTTCGTGTTGAAAAACCACTTTTCGCACTTGTATTGGTGCAGGAAACCACTTTTGCACTTGTATTAGTGTGGAAAAACCACTTTTCGCACTTGTGTTAGTGTTGAAAAACCACTTTTCGCACTTGTGTTAGTGTTGAAAAAACACATTTCGCACTTGTGTTGGTGCAGGAAACCACTTTTGCACTTGTATTAGTGTGGAAAAAACACTTTTTGCACTTGTGATAGTGTTGAAAAACCACTTTTCGCACTTGTGTTAGTGTTGAAAAACCACTTTTCGCACTTGTGTTGGTGCAGGAAACCACTTTTGCACTTGTATTAGTGTGGAAAACCCACTTTTTGCACTTGTGTTAGTGTTGAAAAACCACTTTTCGCACTTGTGTTAGTGTTGAAAAACCACTTTTCGCACTTGTGTTGGTGCAGGAAACCACTTTTGCACTTGTATTAGTGTGGAAAAAACACTTTTTGCAATTGTGATAGTGTTGAAAAACCACTTTTCGCACTTGTGTTAGTGTTGAAAAACCACTTTTCGCACTTGTGTTGGTGCAGGAAACCACTTTTGCACTTGTATTAGTGTGGAAAAAACACTTTTTGCACTTGTGATAGTGTTGAAAAACCACTTTTCGCACTTGTGTTAGTGTTGAAAAACCACTATTCGCACTTGTGTTAGTGTTGAAAAACCACTTTTCGCACTTGTGTTAGTGTTGAAAAACCACTTTTCGCACTTGTGTTGGTGCAGGAAATCACTTTTGCACTTGTATTAGTGTGGAAAAACCACTTTTCGCACTTGTGTTAGTGTTGAAAAACCACTTTTCGCATTTGTGTTAGTGTTCAAAAACCACTTTTCGCACTTGTGTTGGTGCAGGAAACCACTTTTGCACTTGTATTAGTGTGGAAAAAACACTTTTCGCACTTGTGTTAGTGTTGAAAAACCACTTTTCGCACCTGTGTTAGTGTTGAAAAACCACTTTTCGCACTTGTGTTGGTGCAGGAAACCACTTTTGCACTTGTATTAGTGTGGAAAAAACACTTTTTGCACTTGTGATAGTGTTGAAAAACCACTTTTCGCACTTGTGTTAGTGTTGAAAAACCACTTTTCGCACTTGTGTTAGTGTTGAAAAACCACTTTTCGCACTTGTGTTGGTGCAGGAAACCACTTTTGCACTTGTATTAGTGTGGAAAAAACACTTTTTGCACTTGTGATAGTGTTGAAAAACCACTTTTCGCACTTGTGTTAGTGTTGAAAAACCACTTTTCGCACTTGTGTTAGTGTTGAAAACCACTTTTCGCACTTGTGTTGGTCCAGGAAACCACTTTTGCACTTATATTAGTGTGGAAAAACCACTTTTCGCACTTGTGTTAGTGTTGAAAAACCACTTTTCGCACTTGTGTTAGTGTTGAAAAAACACATTTCGCACTTGTGTTGGTGCAGGAAACCACTTTTGCACTTGTATTAGTGTGGAAAAAACACTTTTTGCACTTGTGATAGTGTTGAAAAACCACTTTTCGCACTTGTGTTAGTGTTGAAAAACCACTTTTCGCACTTGTGTTGGTGCAGGAAACCACTTTTGCACTTGTATTAGTGTGGAAAACCCACTTTTTGCACTTGTGTTAGTGTTGAAAAACCACTTTTCGCACTTGTGTTAGTGTTGAAAAACCACTTTTCGCACTTGTGTTGGTGCAGGAAACCACTTTTGCACTTGTATTAGTGTGGAAAAAACACTTTTTGCAATTGTGATAGTGTTGAAAAACCACTTTTCGCACTTGTGTTAGTGTTGAAAAACCACTTTTCGCACTTGTGTTGGTGCAGGAAACCACTTTTGCACTTGTATTAGTGTGGAAAAAACACTTTTTGCACTTGTGATAGTGTTGAAAAACCACTTTTCGCACTTGTGTTAGTGTTGAAAAACCACTATTCGCACTTGTGTTAGTGTTGAAAAACCACTTTTCGCACTTGTGTTAGTGTTGAAAAACCACTTTTCGCACTTGTGTTGGTGCAGGAAACCACTTTTGCACTTGTATTAGTGTGGAAAAACCACTTTTCGCACTTGTGTTAGTGTTGAAAAACCACTTTTCGCATTTGTGTTAGTGTTCAAAAACCACTTTTCGCACTTGTGTTGGTGCAGGAAACCACTTTTGCACTTGTATTAGTGTGGAAAAAACACTTTTCGCACTTGTGTTAGTGTTGAAAAACCACTTTTCGCACCTGTGTTAGTGTTGAAAAACCACTTTTCGCACTTGTGTTGGTGCAGGAAACCACTTTTGCACTTGTATTAGTGTGGAAAAAACACTTTTTGCACTTGTGATAGTGTTGAAAAACCACTTTTCGCACTTGTGTTAGTGTTGAAAAACCACTTTTCGCACTTGTGTTAGTGTTGAAAAACCACTTTTCGCACTTGTGTTGGTGCAGGAAACCACTTTTGCACTTGTATTAGTGTGGAAAAAACACTTTTTGCACTTGTGATAGTGTTGAAAAACCACTTTTCGCACTTGTGTTAGTGTTGAAAAACCACTTTTCGCACTTGTGTTAGTGTTGAAAACCACTTTTCGCACTTGTGTTGGTCCAGGAAACCACTTTTGCACTTGTATTAGTGTGGAAAAAACACTTTTTGCACTTGTGTTAGTGTTGAAAAAACACTTTTCGCACTTGTGTTAGTGTTGAAAAACCACTTTTCGCACTTGTGTTGGTGCAGGAAACCACTTTGGCACTTGTATTAGTGTGGAAAAACCACTTTTCGCACTTGTGTTAGTGTTGAAAAACCACTTTTCGCACTTGTGTTGGTGCAGGAAACCACTTTTGCACTTGTATTAGTGTGGAAAAACCACTTTTCGCACTTGTGTTAGTGTTGAAAAACCACTTTTCGCATTTGTGTTAGTGTTCAAAAACCACTTTTCGCACTTGTGTTGGTGCAGGAAACCACTTTTGCACTTGTATTAGTGTGGAAAAAACACTTTTTGCACTTGTGATAGTGTTGAAAAACCACTTTTCGCACTTGTGTTAGTGTTGAAAAACCACTTTTCGCACTTGTGTTAGTGTTGAAAAACCACTTTTCGCACTTGTGTTGGTGCAGGAAACCACTTTTGCACTTGTATTAGTGTGGAAAAAACACTT
Organism: Myxine glutinosa; assembly: GCF_964187855.1. Lineage (NCBI taxonomy): Eukaryota > Metazoa > Chordata > Myxini > Myxiniformes > Myxinidae > Myxine > Myxine glutinosa. Next base: position 8,415 of record NW_027619157.1, read on the forward strand.
TTTGCACTTGTGATAGTGTTGAAAAACCACTTTTCGCACTTGTGTTAGTGTTGAAAAACCACTTTTCGCACTTGTGTTGGTGCAGGAAACCACTTTTGCACTTGTATTAGTGTGGAAAACCCACTTTTTGCACTTGTGTTAGTGTTGAAAAACCACTTTTCGCACTTGTGTTAGTGTTGAAAAACCACTTTTCGCACTTGTGTTGGTGCAGGAAACCACTTTTGCACTTGTATTAGTGTGGAAAAAACACTTTTTGCAATTGTGATAGTGTTGAAAAACCACTTTTCGCACTTGTGTTAGTGTTGAAAAACCACTTTTCGCACTTGTGTTGGTGCAGGAAACCACTTTTGCACTTGTATTAGTGTGGAAAAAACACTTTTTGCACTTGTGATAGTGTTGAAAAACCACTTTTCGCACTTGTGTTAGTGTTGAAAAACCACTATTCGCACTTGTGTTAGTGTTGAAAAACCACTTTTCGCACTTGTGTTAGTGTTGAAAAACCACTTTTCGCACTTGTGTTGGTGCAGGAAACCACTTTTGCACTTGTATTAGTGTGGAAAAACCACTTTTCGCACTTGTGTTAGTGTTGAAAAACCACTTTTCGCATTTGTGTTAGTGTTCAAAAACCACTTTTCGCACTTGTGTTGGTGCAGGAAACCACTTTTGCACTTGTATTAGTGTGGAAAAAACACTTTTCGCACTTGTGTTAGTGTTGAAAAACCACTTTTCGCACCTGTGTTAGTGTTGAAAAACCACTTTTCGCACTTGTGTTGGTGCAGGAAACCACTTTTGCACTTGTATTAGTGTGGAAAAAACACTTTTTGCACTTGTGATAGTGTTGAAAAACCACTTTTCGCACTTGTGTTAGTGTTGAAAAACCACTTTTCGCACTTGTGTTAGTGTTGAAAAACCACTTTTCGCACTTGTGTTGGTGCAGGAAACCACTTTTGCACTTGTATTAGTGTGGAAAAAACACTTTTTGCACTTGTGATAGTGTTGAAAAACCACTTTTCGCACTTGTGTTAGTGTTGAAAAACCACTTTTCGCACTTGTGTTAGTGTTGAAAACCACTTTTCGCACTTGTGTTGGTCCAGGAAACCACTTTTGCACTTATATTAGTGTGGAAAAACCACTTTTCGCACTTGTGTTAGTGTTGAAAAACCACTTTTCGCACTTGTGTTAGTGTTGAAAAAACACATTTCGCACTTGTGTTGGTGCAGGAAACCACTTTTGCACTTGTATTAGTGTGGAAAAAACACTTTTTGCACTTGTGATAGTGTTGAAAAACCACTTTTCGCACTTGTGTTAGTGTTGAAAAACCACTTTTCGCACTTGTGTTGGTGCAGGAAACCACTTTTGCACTTGTATTAGTGTGGAAAACCCACTTTTTGCACTTGTGTTAGTGTTGAAAAACCACTTTTCGCACTTGTGTTAGTGTTGAAAAACCACTTTTCGCACTTGTGTTGGTGCAGGAAACCACTTTTGCACTTGTATTAGTGTGGAAAAAACACTTTTTGCAATTGTGATAGTGTTGAAAAACCACTTTTCGCACTTGTGTTAGTGTTGAAAAACCACTTTTCGCACTTGTGTTGGTGCAGGAAACCACTTTTGCACTTGTATTAGTGTGGAAAAAACACTTTTTGCACTTGTGATAGTGTTGAAAAACCACTTTTCGCACTTGTGTTAGTGTTGAAAAACCACTATTCGCACTTGTGTTAGTGTTGAAAAACCACTTTTCGCACTTGTGTTAGTGTTGAAAAACCACTTTTCGCACTTGTGTTGGTGCAGGAAACCACTTTTGCACTTGTATTAGTGTGGAAAAACCACTTTTCGCACTTGTGTTAGTGTTGAAAAACCACTTTTCGCATTTGTGTTAGTGTTCAAAAACCACTTTTCGCACTTGTGTTGGTGCAGGAAACCACTTTTGCACTTGTATTAGTGTGGAAAAAACACTTTTCGCACTTGTGTTAGTGTTGAAAAACCACTTTTCGCACCTGTGTTAGTGTTGAAAAACCACTTTTCGCACTTGTGTTGGTGCAGGAAACCACTTTTGCACTTGTATTAGTGTGGAAAAAACACTTTTTGCACTTGTGATAGTGTTGAAAAACCACTTTTCGCACTTGTGTTAGTGTTGAAAAACCACTTTTCGCACTTGTGTTAGTGTTGAAAAACCACTTTTCGCACTTGTGTTGGTGCAGGAAACCACTTTTGCACTTGTATTAGTGTGGAAAAAACACTTTTTGCACTTGTGATAGTGTTGAAAAACCAGTTTTCGCACTTGTGTTAGTGTTGAAAAACCACTTTTCGCACTTGTGTTAGTGTTGAAAACCACTTTTCGCACTTGTGTTGGTCCAGGAAACCACTTTTGCACTTGTATTAGTGTGGAAAAAACACTTTTTGCACTTGTGTTAGTGTTGAAAAAACACTTTTCGCACTTGTGTTAGTGTTGAAAAACCACTTTTCGCACTTGTGTTGGTGCAGGAAACCACTTTGGCACTTGTATTAGTGTGGAAAAACCACTTTTCGCACTTGTGTTAGTGTTGAAAAACCACTTTTCGCACTTGTGTTGGTGCAGGAAACCACTTTTGCACTTGTATTAGTGTGGAAAAACCACTTTTCGCACTTGTGTTAGTGTTGAAAAACCACTTTTCGCATTTGTGTTAGTGTTCAAAAACCACTTTTCGCACTTGTGTTGGTGCAGGAAACCACTTTTGCACTTGTATTAGTGTGGAAAAAACACTTTTTGCACTTGTGATAGTGTTGAAAAACCACTTTTCGCACTTGTGTTAGTGTTGAAAAACCACTTTTCGCACTTGTGTTAGTGTTGAAAAACCACTTTTCGCACTTGTGTTGGTGCAGGAAACCACTTTTGCACTTGTATTAGTGTGGAAAAAACCCTTTTTGCACTTGTGATAGTGTTGAAAAACCACTTTTCGCACTTGTGTTAGTGTTGAAAAACCACTTTTCGCACTTGTGTTAGTGTTGAAAACCACTTTTCGCACTTGTGTTGGTGCAGGAAACCACTTTTGCCCTTGTATTAGTGTGGAAAAAACACTTTTTGCACTTGTGATAGTGTTGAAAAACCACTTTTCGCACTTGTGTTAGTGTTGAAAAACCACTTTTCGCACTTGTGTTGGTGCAGGAAACCACTTTTCCACTTGTATTAGTGTGGAAAAAACACTTTTCGCACTTGTGTTAGTGTTGAAAAACCACTTTTCGCACTTGTGTTAGTGTTGAAAAACCACTTTTCGCACTTGTGTTGGTGCAGGAAACCACTTTTGCACTTGTATTAGTGTGGAAAAAACACTTTTTGCACTTGTGATAGTGTTGAAAAACCACTTTTCGCACTTGTGTTAGTGTTGAAAAACCACTTTTCGCACTTGTGTTGGTGCAGGAAACCACTTTTGCACCTGTGTTAGTGTGGGAAAACCAATTTTCACACTTGTGTTAGTGTTCAAAAACCACTTTTCGCACTTGTGTTAGTGTTGAAAAACCACTTTTCGCACTTGTGTTGGTGCAGGAAACCACTTTTGCACTTGTATTAGTGTGGAAAAACCATTTTTCACACTTGTGTTAGTGTTGAAAAACCACTTTTCGCACTTGTGTTCGTGTTGAAAAACCACTTTTCGCACTTGTGTTGGTGCAGGAAACCACTTTTGCACTTGTATTAGTGTGGAAAAACCACTTTTCGCACTTGTGTTAGTGTTGAAAAACCACTTTTCGCACTTGTGTTAGTGTTGAAAAACCACTTTTCGCACTTGTGTTGGTGCAGGAAACCACTTTTGCACTTGTATTAGTGTGGAAAAAACACTTTTTGCACTTGTGATAGTGTTGAAAAACCACTTTTCGCACTTGTGTTAGTGTTGAAAAACCACTTTTCGCACTTGTGTTGGTGCAGGAAACCACTTTTGCACTTGTATTAGTGTGGAAAAACCACTTTTCGCACTTGTGTTAGTGTTGAAAAACCACTTTTCGCACTTGTGTTGGTGCAGGAAACCACTTTTGCACTTGTATTAGTGTGGAAAAACCACTTTTCGCACTTGTGTTAGTGTTGAAAAACCACTTTTCGCATTTGTGTTAGTGTTCAAAAACCACTTTTCGCACTTGTGTTGGTGCAGGAAACCACTTTTGCACTTGTATTAGTGTGGAAAAAACACTTTTTGCACTTGTGATAGTGTTGAAAAACCACTTTTCGCACTTGTGTTAGTGTTGAAAAACCACTTTTCGCACTTGTGTTAGTGTTGAAAAACCACTTTTCGCACTTGTGTTGGTGCAGGAAACCACTTTTGCACTTGTATTAGTGTGGAAAAAACACTTTTTGCACTTGTGATAGTGTTGAAAAACCACTTTTCGCACTTGTGTTAGTGTTGAAAAACCACTTTTCGCACTTGTGTTGGTGCAGGAAACCACTTTTGCACTTGTATTAGTGTGGAAAACCCACTTTTTGCACTTGTGTTAGTGTTGAAAAACCACTTTTCGCACTTGTGTTAGTGTTGAAAAACCACTTTTCGCACTTGTGTTGGTGCAGGAAACCACTTTTGCACTTGTATTAGTGTGGAAAAAACACTTTTTGCAATTGTGATAGTGTTGAAAAACCACTTTTCGCACTTGTGTTAGTGTTGAAAAACCACTTTTCGCACTTGTGTTGGTCCAGGAAACCACTTTTGCACTTGTATTAGTGTGGAAAAAACACTTTTTGCACTTGTGTTAGTGTTGAAAAAACACTTTTCGCACTTGTGTTAGTGTTGAAAAACCACTTTTCGCACTTGTGTTGGTGCAGGAAACCACTTTGGCACTTGTATTAGTGTGGAAAAACCACTTTTCGCACTTGTGTTAGTGTTGAAAAACCACTTTTCGCACTTGTGTTGGTGCAGGAAACCACTTTTGCACTTGTATTAGTGTGGAAAAACCACTTTTCGCACTTGTGTTAGTGTTGAAAAACCACTTTTCGCATTTGTGTTAGTGTTCAAAAACCACTTTTCGCACTTGTGTTGGTGCAGGAAACCACTTTTGCACTTGTATTAGTGTGGAAAAAACACTTTTTGCACTTGTGATAGTGTTGAAAAACCACTTTTCGCACTTGTGTTAGTGTTGAAAAACCACTTTTCGCACTTGTGTTAGTGTTGAAAAACCACTTTTCGCACTTGTGTTGGTGCAGGAAACCACTTTTGCACTTGTATTAGTGTGGAAAAAACCCTTTTTGCACTTGTGATAGTGTTGAAAAACCACTTTTCGCACTTGTGTTAGTGTTGAAAAACCACTTTTCGCACTTGTGTTAGTGTTGAAAACCACTTTTCGCACTTGTGTTGGTGCAGGAAACCACTTTTGCCCTTGTATTAGTGTGGAAAAAACACTTTTTGCACTTGTGATAGTGTTGAAAAACCACTTTTCGCACTTGTGTTAGTGTTGAAAAACCACTTTTCGCACTTGTGTTGGTGCAGGAAACCACTTTTCCACTTGTATTAGTGTGGAAAAAACACTTTTCGCACTTGTGTTAGTGTTGAAAAACCACTTTTCGCACTTGTGTTAGTGTTGAAAAACCACTTTTCGCACTTGTGTTGGTGCAGGAAACCACTTTTGCACTTGTATTAGTGTGGAAAAAACACTTTTTGCACTTGTGATAGTGTTGAAAAACCACTTTTCGCACTTGTGTTAGTGTTGAAAAACCACTTTTCGCACTTGTGTTGGTGCAGGAAACCACTTTTGCACCTGTGTTAGTGTGGGAAAACCAATTTTCACACTTGTGTTAGTGTTCAAAAACCACTTTTCGCACTTGTGTTAGTGTTGAAAAACCACTTTTCGCACTTGTGTTGGTGCAGGAAACCACTTTTGCACTTGTATTAGTGTGGAAAAACCATTTTTCACACTTGTGTTAGTGTTGAAAAACCACTTTTCGCACTTGTGTTCGTGTTGAAAAACCACTTTTCGCACTTGTGTTGGTGCAGGAAACCACTTTTGCACTTGTATTAGTGTGGAAAAACCACTTTTCGCACTTGTGTTAGTGTTGAAAAACCACTTTTCGCACTTGTGTTAGTGTTGAAAAACCACTTTTCGCACTTGTGTTGGTGCAGGAAACCACTTTTGCACTTGTATTAGTGTGGAAAAAACACTTTTTGCACTTGTGATAGTGTTGAAAAACCACTTTTCGCACTTGTGTTAGTGTTGAAAAACCACTTTTCGCACTTGTGTTGGTGCAGGAAACCACTTTTGCACTTGTATTAGTGTGGAAAAACCACTTTTCGCACTTGTGTTAGTGTTGAAAAACCACTTTTCGCACTTGTGTTGGTGCAGGAAACCACTTTTGCACTTGTATTAGTGTGGAAAAACCACTTTTCGCACTTGTGTTAGTGTTGAAAAACCACTTTTCGCATTTGTGTTAGTGTTCAAAAACCACTTTTCGCACTTGTGTTGGTGCAGGAAACCACTTTTGCACTTGTATTAGTGTGGAAAAAACACTTTTTGCACTTGTGATAGTGTTGAAAAACCACTTTTCGCACTTGTGTTAGTGTTGAAAAACCACTTTTCGCACTTGTGTTAGTGTTGAAAAACCACTTTTCGCACTTGTGTTGGTGCAGGAAACCACTTTTGCACTTGTATTAGTGTGGAAAAAACACTTTTTGCACTTGTGATAGTGTTGAAAAACCACTTTTCGCACTTGTGTTAGTGTTGAAAAACCACTTTTCGCACTTGTGTTGGTGCAGGAAACCACTTTTGCACTTGTATTAGTGTGGAAAACCCACTTTTTGCACTTGTGTTAGTGTTGAAAAACCACTTTTCGCACTTGTGTTAGTGTTGAAAAACCACTTTTCGCACTTGTGTTGGTGCAGGAAACCACTTTTGCACTTGTATTAGTGTGGAAAAAACACTTTTTGCAATTGTGATAGTGTTGAAAAACCACTTTTCGCACTTGTGTTAGTGTTGAAAAACCACTTTTCGCACTTGTGTTGGTGCAGGAAACCACTTTTGCACTTGTATTAGTGTGGAAAAAACACTTTTTGCACTTGTGATAGTGTTGAAAAACCACTTTTCGCACTTGTGTTAGTGTTGAAAAACCACTATTCGCACTTGTGTTAGTGTTGAAAAACCACTTTTCGCACTTGTGTTAGTGTTGAAAAACCACTTTTCGCACTTGTGTTGGTGCAGGAAACCACTTTTGCACTTGTATTAGTGTGGAAAAACCACTTTTCGCACTTGTGTTAGTGTTGAAAAACCACTTTTCGCATTTGTGTTAGTGTTCAAAAACCACTTTTCGCACTTGTGTTGGTGCAGGAAACCACTTTTGCACTTGTATTAGTGTGGAAAAAACACTTTTCGCACTTGTGTTAGTGTTGAAAAACCACTTTTCGCACCTGTGTTAGTGTTGAAAAACCACTTTTCGCACTTGTGTTGGTGCAGGAAACCACTTTTGCACTTGTATTAGTGTGGAAAAAACACTTTTTGCACTTGTGATAGTGTTGAAAAACCACTTTTCGCACTTGTGTTAGTGTTGAAAAACCACTTTTCGCACTTGTGTTAGTGTTGAAAAACCACTTTTCGCACTTGTGTTGGTGCAGGAAACCACTTTTGCACTTGTATTAGTGTGGAAAAAACACTTTTTGCACTTGTGATAGTGTTGAAAAACCACTTTTCGCACTTGTGTTAGTGTTGAAAAACCACTTTTCGCACTTGTGTTAGTGTTGAAAACCACTTTTCGCACTTGTGTTGGTCCAGGAAACCACTTTTGCACTTATATTAGTGTGGAAAAACCACTTTTCGCACTTGTGTTAGTGTTGAAAAACCACTTTTCGCACTTGTGTTAGTGTTGAAAAAACACATTTCGCACTTGTGTTGGTGCAGGAAACCACTTTTGCACTTGTATTAGTGTGGAAAAAACACTTTTTGCACTTGTGATAGTGTTGAAAAACCACTTTTCGCACTTGTGTTAGTGTTGAAAAACCACTTTTCGCACTTGTGTTGGTGCAGGAAACCACTTTTGCACTTGTATTAGTGTGGAAAACCCACTTTTTGCACTTGTGTTAGTGTTGAAAAACCACTTTTCGCACTTGTGTTAGTGTTGAAAAACCACTTTTCGCACTTGTGTTGGTGCAGGAAACCACTTTTGCACTTGTATTAGTGTGGAAAAAACACTTTTTGCAATTGTGATAGTGTTGAAAAACCACTTTTCGCACTTGTGTTAGTGTTGAAAAACCACTTTTCGCACTTGTGTTGGTGCAGGAAACCACTTTTGCACTTGTATTAGTGTGGAAAAAACACTTTTTGCACTTGTGATAGTGTTGAAAAACCACTTTTCGCACTTGTGTTAGTGTTGAAAAACCACTATTCGCACTTGTGTTAGTGTTGAAAAACCACTTTTCGCACTTGTGTTAGTGTTGAAAAACCACTTTTCGCACTTGTGTTGGTGCAGGAAACCACTTTTGCACTTGTATTAGTGTGGAAAAACCACTTTTCGCACTTGTGTTAGTGTTGAAAAACCACTTTTCGCATTTGTGTTAGTGTTCAAAAACCACTTTTCGCACTTGTGTTGGTGCAGGAAACCACTTTTGCACTTGTATTAGTGTGGAAAAAACACTTTTCGCACTTGTGTTAGTGTTGAAAAACCACTTTTCGCACCTGTGTTAGTGTTGAAAAACCACTTTTCGCACTTGTGTTGGTGCAGGAAACCACTTTTGCACTTGTATTAGTGTGGAAAAAACACTTTTTGCACTTGTGATAGTGTTGAAAAACCACTTTTCGCACTTGTGTTAGTGTTGAAAAACCACTTTTCGCACTTGTGTTAGTGTTGAAAAACCACTTTTCGCACTTGTGTTGGTGCAGGAAACCACTTTTGCACTTGTATTAGTGTGGAAAAAACACTTTTTGCACTTGTGATAGTGTTGAAAAACCAGTTTTCGCACTTGTGTTAGTGTTGAAAAACCACTTTTCGCACTTGTGTTAGTGTTGAAAACCACTTTTCGCACTTGTGTTGGTCCAGGAAACCACTTTTGCACTTGTATTAGTGTGGAAAAAACACTTTTTGCACTTGTGTTAGTGTTGAAAAAACACTTTTCGCACTTGTGTTAGTGTTGAAAAACCACTTTTCGCACTTGTGTTGGTGCAGGAAACCACTTTGGCACTTGTATTAGTGTGGAAAAACCACTTTTCGCACTTGTGTTAGTGTTGAAAAACCACTTTTCGCACTTGTGTTGGTGCAGGAAACCACTTTTGCACTTGTATTAGTGTGGAAAAACCACTTTTCGCACTTGTGTTAGTGTTGAAAAACCACTTTTCGCATTTGTGTTAGTGTTCAAAAACCACTTTTCGCACTTGTGTTGGTGCAGGAAACCACTTTTGCACTTGTATTAGTGTGGAAAAAACACTTTTTGCACTTGTGATAGTGTTGAAAAACCACTTTTCGCACTTGTGTTAGTGTTGAAAAACCACTTTTCGCACTTGTGTTAGTGTTGAAAAACCACTTTTCGCACTTGTGTTGGTGCAGGAAACCACTTTTGCACTTGTATTAGTGTGGAAAAAACCCTTTTTGCACTTGTGATAGTGTTGAAAAACCACTTTTCGCACTTGTGTTAGTGTTGAAAAACCACTTTTCGCACTTGTGTTAGTGTTGAAAACCACTTTTCGCACTTGTGTTGGTGCAGGAAACCACTTTTGCCCTTGTATTAGTGTGGAAAAAACACTTTTTGCACTTGTGATAGTGTTGAAAAACCACTTTTCGCACTTGTGTTAGTGTTGAAAAACCACTTTTCGCACTTGTGTTGGTGCAGGAAACCACTTTTGCACTTGTATTAGTGTGGAAAAAACACTTTTCGCACTTGTGTTAGTGTTGAAAAACCACTTTTCGCACTTGTGTTAGTGTTGAAAAACCACTTTTCGCACTTGTGTTGGTGCAGGAAACCACTTTTGCACTTGTATTAGTGTGGAAAAAACACTTTTTGCACTTGTGATAGTGTTGAAAAACCACTTTTCGCACTTGTGTTAGTGTTGAAAAACCACTTTTCGCACTTGTGTTGGTGCAGGAAACCACTTTTGCACCTGTGTTAGTGTGGGAAAACCAATTTTCACACTTGTGTTAGTGTTCAAAAACCACTTTTCGCACTTGTGTTAGTGTTGAAAAACCACTTTTCGCACTTGTGTTGGTGCAGGAAACCACTTTTGCACTTGTATTAGTGTGGAAAAACCATTTTTCACACTTGTGTTAGTGTTGAAAAACCACTTTTCGCACTTGTGTTCGTGTTGAAAAACCACTTTTCGCACTTGTGTTGGTGCAGGAAACCACTTTTGCACTTGTATTAGTGTGGAAAAACCACTTTTCGCACTTGTGTTAGTGTTGAAAAACCACTTTTCGCACTTGTGTTAGTGTTGAAAAACCACTTTTCGCACTTGTGTTGGTGCAGGAAACCACTTTTGCACTTGTATTAGTGTGGAAAAAACACTTTTTGCACTTGTGATAGTGTTGAAAAACCACTTTTCGCACTTGTGTTAGTGTTGAAAAACCACTTTTCGCACTTGTGTTGGTGCAGGAAACCACTTTTGCACTTGTATTAGTGTGGAAAACCCACTTTTTGCACTTGTGTTAGTGTTGAAAAACCACTTTTCGCACTTGTGTTAGTGTTGAAAAACCACTTTTCGCACTTCTGTTGGTGCAGGAAACCACTTTTGCACTTGTATTAGTGTGGAAAAAACACTTTTTGCACTTGTGATAGTGTTGAAAAACCACTTTTCGCACTTGTGTTAGTGTTGAAAAACCACTTTTCGCACTTGTGTTAGTGTTGAAAACCACTTTTCGCACTTGTGTTGGTGCAGGAAACCACTTTTGCCCTTGTATTAGTGTGGAAAAAACACTTTTTGCACTTGTGATAGTGTTGAAAAACCACTTTTCGCACTTGTGTTAGTGTTGAAAAACCACTTTTCGCACTTGTGTTGGTGCAGGAAACCACTTTTCCACTTGTATTAGTGTGGAAAAAACACTTTTCGCACTTGTGTTAGTGTTGAAAAACCACTTTTCGCACTTGTGTTAGTGTTGAAAAACCACTTTTCGCACTTGTGTTGGTGCAGGAAACCACTTTTGCACTTGTATTAGTGTGGAAAAAACACTTTTTGCACTTGTGATAGTGTTGAAAAACCACTTTTCGCACTTGTGTTAGTGTTGAAAAACCACTTTTCGCACTTGTGTTGGTGCAGGAAACCACTTTTGCACCTGTGTTAGTGTGGGAAAACCAATTTTCACACTTGTGTTAGTGTTCAAAAACCACTTTTCGCACTTGTGTTAGTGTTGAAAAACCACTTTTCGCACTTGTGTTGGTGCAGGAAACCACTTTTGCACTTGTATTAGTGTGGAAAAACCATTTTTCACACTTGTGTTAGTGTTGAAAAACCACTTTTCGCACTTGTGTTCGTGTTGAAAAACCACTTTTCGCACTTGTGTTGGTGCAGGAAACCACTTTTGCACTTGTATTAGTGTGGAAAAACCACTTTTCGCACTTGTGTTAGTGTTGAAAAACCACTTTTCGCACTTGTGTTAGTGTTGAAAAACCACTTTTCGCACTTGTGTTGGTGCAGGAAACCACTTTTGCACTTGTATTAGTGTGGAAAAAACACTTTTTGCACTTGTGATAGTGTTGAAAAACCACTTTTCGCACTTGTGTTAGTGTTGAAAAACCACTTTTCGCACTTGTGTTGGTGTAGGAAACCACTTTTGCACTTGTATTAGTGTGGAAAACCCACTTTTTGCACTTGTGTTAGTGTTGAAAAACCACTTTTCGCACTTGTGTTAGTGTTGAAAAACCACTTTTCGCACTTCTGTTGGTGCAGGAAACCACTTTTGCACTTGTATTAGTGTGGAAAAAACACTTTTTGCACTTGTGATAGTGTTGAAAAACCACTTTTCGCACTTGTGTTCATGTTGAAAAATCACTTTTCGCACTTGTGTTGGTGCAGGAAACCACATTTGCATTTGTATTTATGTGGAAAAACCACTTTTCGCACTTGTGTTAGTGTTGAAAAACCACTTTTTGCACTTGTGATAGTGTTGAAAAACCACATTTCGCACTTGTGTTAGTGTTGAAAAACCACTTTTCGCACTTGTGTTGGTGCAGGAAACCACTTTTGCACTTGTATTAGTGTGGAAAAAACACTTTTTGCACTTGTGATAGTGTTGAAAAACCACTTTTCGCACTTGTGTTAGTGTTGAAAAACCACTTTTCGCACTTGTGTTGGTGCAGGAAACCACTTTTGCACTTTTATTAGTGTGGAAAAACCAGTTTTCGCACTTGTGTTAGTGTTGAAAAACCACTTTTCGCATTTGTGTTAGTGTTGAAAAACCACTTTTCGCACTTGTGTTGGTGCAGGAAACCACTTTTGCACTTGTATTAGTGTGGAAAAAACACTTTTCGCACTTGTGTTAGTGTTGACAAACCACTTTTCGCACTTGTGTTGGTGCAGGAAACCACTTTTGCACTTGTATTAGTGTGGAAAACCCACTTTTTGCACTTGTGTTAGTGTTGAAAAACCACTTTTCGCACTTGTGTTAGTGTTGAAAAACCACTTTTCGCACTTCTGTTGGTGCAGGAAACCACTTTTGCACTTGTATTAGTGTGGAAAACCCACTTTTTGCACTTGTGTTAGTGTTGAAAAACCACTTTTCGCACTTGTGTTAGTGTTGAAAAACCACTTTTCGCACTTCTGTTGGTGCAGGAAACCACTTTTGCACTTGTATTAGTGTGGAAAAAACACTTTTTGCACTTGTGATAGTGTTGAAAAACCACATTTCGCACTTGTGTTAGTGTTGAAAAACCACTTTTCGCACTTGTGTTGGTGCAGGAAACCACTTTTGCACTTGTATTAGTGTGGAAAAAACACTTTTTGCACTTGTGATAGTGTTGAAAAACCACTTTTCGCACTTGTGTTAGTGTTGAAAAACCACTTTTCGCACTTGTGTTGGTGCAGGAAACCACTTTTGCACTTTTATTAGTGTGGAAAAACCAGTTTTCGCACTTGTGTTAGTGTTGAAAAACCACTTTTCGCATTTGTGTTAGTGTTGAAAAACCACTTTTCGCACTTGTGTTGGTGCAGGAAACCACTTTTGCACTTGTATTAGTGTGGAAAAAACACTTTTCGCACTTGTGTTAGTGTTGACAAACCACTTTTCGCACTTGTGTTGGTGCAGGAAACCACTTTTGCACTTGTATTAGTGTGGAAAACCCACTTTTTGCACTTGTGTTAGTGTTGAAAAACCACTTTTCGCACTTGTGTTAGTGTTGAAAAACCACTTTTCGCACTTCTGTTGGTGCAGGAAACCACTTTTGCACTTGTATTAGTGTGGAAAAAACACTTTTTGCACTTGTGATAGTGTTGAAAAACCACTTTTCGCACTTGTGTTAGTGTTGAAAAACCACTTTTCGCACTTGTGTTAGTGTTGAAAACCACTTTTCGCACTTGTGTTGGTGCAGGAAACCACTTTTGCCCTTGTATTAGTGTGGAAAAAACACTTTTTGCACTTGTGATAGTGTTGAAAAACCACTTTTCGCACTTGTGTTAGTGTTGAAAAACCACTTTTCGCACTTGTGTTGGTGCAGGAAACCACTTTTCCACTTGTATTAGTGTGGAAAAAACACTTTTCGCACTTGTGTTAGTGTTGAAAAACCACTTTTCGCACTTGTGTTAGTGTTGAAAAACCACTTTTCGCACTTGTGTTGGTGCAGGAAACCACTTTTGCACTTGTATTAGTGTGGAAAAAACACTTTTTGCACTTGTGATAGTGTTGAAAAACCACTTTTCGCACTTGTGTTAGTGTTGAAAAACCACTTTTCGCACTTGTGTTGGTGCAGGAAACCACTTTTGCACCTGTGTTAGTGTGGGAAAACCAATTTTCACACTTGTGTTAGTGTTCAAAAACCACTTTTCGCACTTGTGTTAGTGTTGAAAAACCACTTTTCGCACTTGTGTTGGTGCAGGAAACCACTTTTGCACTTGTATTAGTGTGGAAAAACCATTTTTCACACTTGTGTTAGTGTTGAAAAACCACTTTTCGCACTTGTGTTCGTGTTGAAAAACCACTTTTCGCACTTGTGTTGGTGCAGGAAACCACTTTTGCACTTGTATTAGTGTGGAAAAACCACTTTTCGCACTTGTGTTAGTGTTGAAAAACCACTTTTCGCACTTGTGTTAGTGTTGAAAAACCACTTTTCGCACTTGTGTTGGTGCAGGAAACCACTTTTGCACTTGTATTAGTGTGGAAAAAACACTTTTTGCACTTGTGATAGTGTTGAAAAACCACTTTTCGCACTTGTGTTAGTGTTGAAAAACCACTTTTCGCACTTGTGTTGGTGTAGGAAACCACTTTTGCACTTGTATTAGTGTGGAAAACCCACTTTTTGCACTTGTGTTAGTGTTGAAAAACCACTTTTCGCACTTGTGTTAGTGTTGAAAAACCACTTTTCGCACTTCTGTTGGTGCAGGAAACCACTTTTGCACTTGTATTAGTGTGGAAAAAACACTTTTTGCACTTGTGATAGTGTTGAAAAACCACTTTTCGCACTTGTGTTCATGTTGAAAAATCACTTTTCGCACTTGTGTTGGTGCAGGAAACCACATTTGCATTTGTATTTATGTGGAAAAACCACTTTTCGCACTTGTGTTAGTGTTGAAAAACCACTTTTTGCACTTGTGATAGTGTTGAAAAACCACATTTCGCACTTGTGTTAGTGTTGAAAAACCACTTTTCGCACTTGTGTTGGTGCAGGAAACCACTTTTGCACTTGTATTAGTGTGGAAAAAACACTTTTTGCACTTGTGATAGTGTTGAAAAACCACTTTTCGCACTTGTGTTAGTGTTGAAAAACCACTTTTCGCACTTGTGTTGGTGCAGGAAACCACTTTTGCACTTTTATTAGTGTGGAAAAACCAGTTTTCGCACTTGTGTTAGTGTTGAAAAACCACTTTTCGCATTTGTGTTAGTGTTGAAAAACCACTTTTCGCACTTGTGTTGGTGCAGGAAACCACTTTTGCACTTGTATTAGTGTGGAAAAAACACTTTTCGCACTTGTGTTAGTGTTGACAAACCACTTTTCGCACTTGTGTTGGTGCAGGAAACCACTTTTGCACTTGTATTAGTGTGGAAAAAACACTTTTTGCACTTGTGATAGTGTTGAAAAACCACTTTTCGCACTTGTGTTAGTGTTGAAAAACCACTTTTCGCACTTGTGTTAGTGTTGAAAAACCACTTTTCGCACTTGTGTTAGTGTTGAAAAACCACTTTTCGCACTTGTGATAGTGTTGAAAAACCACTTTTCGCACTTGTGTTAGTGTTGAAAAACCACTTTTCGCACTTGTGTTGGTGCAGGAAACCACTTTTGCACTTGTATTAGTGTGGAAAAACCACTTTTCGCACTTGTGTTAGTGTTGAAAAACCACTTTTCGCACTTGTGTGGAAAAACCACTTTTCGCACTTGTGTTAGTGTTGAAAAACCACTTTTCGCACTTGTGTTAGTGTTGAAAAACCACTTTTCGCACTTGTTTTGGTGCAGGAAACCACTTTTGCACTTGTATTAGTGTGGAAAAAACAGTTTTTGCACTTGTGATAGTGTTGAAAAACCACTTTTCGCACTTGTGTTAGTGTTGAAAAACCACTTTTCGCACTTGAGTTGGTGCAGGAAACCACTTTTGCACTTTTATTAGTGTGGAAAAAACACTTTTTGCACTTGTGATAGTGTTGAAAAACCACTTTTTGCACTTGTGTTAGTGTTGAAAAACCACTTTTCGCACTTGTGTTGGTGCAGGAAACCACTTTTGCACTTGTATTAGTGTGGAAAAACCACTTTTCGCACTTGTGTTAGTGTTGAAAAAACACTTTTCGCACTTGTGTTAGTGTTGAAAAACCACTTTTCGCACTTGTGTTGGTGCAGGAAACCACTTTTGCACTTGTATTAGTGTGGAAAAAACACTTTTCGCACTTGTGTTAGTGTTGAAAAACCACTTTTCGCACTTGTGTTAGTGTTGAAAAACCACTTTTCGCACTTGTGTTGGTGCAGGAAACCACTTTTGCACTTGTATTAGTGTGGAAAAAACACTTTTTGCCCTTGTGATAGTGTTGAAAAACCACTTTTCGCACTTGTGTTAGTGTTGAAAAACCACTTTTCGCACTTGTGTTGGTGCAGGAAACCACTTTTGCACCTGTGTTAGTGTGGAAAAACCACTTTTCACACTTGTGTTAGTGTTCAAAAACCACTTTTCGCACTTGTGTTAGTGTTGAAAAACCACTTTTCGCACTTGTGTTGGTGCAGGAAACCACTTTTGCACCTGTGTTAGTGTGGAAAAACCACTTTTTACACTTGTGTTAGTGTTCAAAAACCACTTTTCGCACTTGTGTTAGTGTTGAAAAACCACTTTTCGCACTTGTGTTGGTGCAGGAAACCACTTTTGCACTTGTATTAGTGTGGAAAAACCATTTTTCACACTTGTGTTAGTGTTGAAAAACCACTTTTCGCACTTGTGTTCGTGTTGAAAAACCACTTTTCGCACTTGTGTTGGTGCAGGAAACCACTTTTGCACTTGTATTAGTGTGGAAAAACCACTTTTCGCACTTGTGTTAGTGTTGAAAAACCACTTTTCGCACTTGTGTTAGTGTTGAAAAACCACTTTTCGCACTTGTGTTGGTGCAGGAAACCATTTTTGCACTTGTATTAGTGTGGAAAAAACACTTTTTGCACTTGTGATAGTGTTGAAAAACCACTTTTCGCACTTGTGTTAGTGTTGAAAAACCACTTTTCGCACTTGTGTTGGTGCAGGAAACCACTTTTGCACTTGTATTAGTGTGGAAAACCCACTTTTTGCACTTGTGTTAGTGTTGAAAAACCACTTTTCGCACTTGTGTTAGTGTTGAAAAACCACTTTTCGCACTTGTGTTGGTGCAGGAAACCACTTTTGCACTTGTATTAGTGTGGAAAAAACACTTTTTGCAATTGTGATAGTGTTGAAAAACCACTTTTCGCACTTGTGTTAGTGTTGAAAAACCACTTTTCGCACTTGTGTTGGTGCAGGAAACCAATTTTGCACTTTTATTAGTGTGGAAAAACCAGTTTTCGCACTTGTGTTAGTGTTGAAAAACCACTTTTCGCATTTGTGTTAGTGTTGAAAAACCACTTTTCGCACTTGTGTTGGTGCAGGAAACCACTTTTGCACTTGTATTAGTGTGGAAAAAACACTTTTCGCACTTGTGTTAGTGTTGACAAACCACTTTTCGCACTTGTGTTAGTGTTGAAAAACCACTTTTCGCACTTGTGTTGGTGCAGGAAACCACTTTTGCACTTGTATTAGTGTGGAAAAAACACTTTTTGCACTTGTGATAGTGTTGAAAAACCACTTTTCGCACTTGTGTTAGTGTTGAAAAACCACTTTTCGCACTTGTGTTAGTGTTGAAAAACCACTTTTCGCACTTGTGTTAGTGTTGAAAAACCACTTTTCGCGCTTGTGTTGGTGCAGGAAACCACTTTTGCACTTGTATTAGTGTGGAAAAAACACTTTTTGCACTTGTGATAGTGTTGAAAAACCACTTTTCGCACTTGTGTTAGTGTTGAAAAACCACTTTTCGCACTTGTGTTAGTGTTGAAAACCACTTTTCGCACTTGTGTTGGTCCAGGAAACCACTTTTGCACTTGTATTAGTGTGGAAAAAACACTTTTTGCACTTGTGTTAGTGTTGAAAAACCACTTTTCGCACTTGTGTTAGTGTTGAAAAACCACTTTTCGCACTTGTGTTGGTGCAGGAAACCACTTTGGCACTTGTATTAGTGTGGAAAAACCACTTTTCGCACTTGTGTTAGTGTTGAAAAACCACTTTTCGCACTTGTGTTGGTGCAGGAAACCACTTTTGCACTTGTATTAGTGTGGAAAAACCACTTTTCGCACTTGTGTTAGTGTTCAAAAACCACTTTTCGCACTTGTGTTGGTGCAGGAAACCACTTTTGCATTTGTATTAGTGTGGAAAAAACACTTTTCGCACTTGTGTTAGTGTTGAAAAACCACTTTTCGCACCTGTGTTAGTGTTGAAAAACCACTTTTCGCACTTGTGTTGGTGCAGGAAACCACTTTTGCACTTGTATTAGTGTGGAAAAAACACTTTTTGCACTTGTGATAGTGTTGAAAAACCACTTTTCGCACTTGTGTTAGTGTTGAAAAACCACTTTTCGCACTTGTGTTAGTGTTGAAAAACCACTTTTCGCACTTGTGTTGGTGCAGGAAACCACTTTTGCACTTGTATTAGTGTGGAAAAAACACTTTTTGCACTTGTGATAGTGTTGAAAAACCACTTTTCGCACTTGTGTTAGTGTTGAAAAACCACTTTTCGCACTTGTGTTAGTGTTGAAAACCACTTTTCGCACTTGTGTTGGTGCAGGAAACCACTTTTGCCCTTGTATTAGTGTGGAAAAAACACTTTTTGCACTTGTGATAGTGTTGAAAAACCACTTTTCGCACTTGTGTTAGTGTTGAAAAACCACTTTTCGCACTTGTGTTGGTGCAGGAAACCACTTTTCCACTTGTATTAGTGTGGAAAAAACACTTTTCGCACTTGTGTTAGTGTTGAAAAACCACTTTTCGCACTTGTGTTAGTGTTGAAAAACCACTTTTCGCACTTGTGTTGGTGCAGGAAACCACTTTTGCACTTGTATTAGTGTGGAAAAAACACTTTTTGCACTTGTGATAGTGTTGAAAAACCACTTTTCGCACTTGTGTTAGTGTTGAAAAACCACTTTTCGCACTTGTGTTGGTGCAGGAAACCACTTTTGCACCTGTGTTAGTGTGGGAAAACCAATTTTCACACTTGTGTTAGTGTTCAAAAACCACTTTTCGCACTTGTGTTAGTGTTGAAAAACCACTTTTCGCACTTGTGTTGGTGCAGGAAACCACTTTTGCACTTGTATTAGTGTGGAAAAAACATTTTTCACACTTGTGTTAGTGTTGAAAAACCACTTTTCGCACTTGTGTTCGTGTTGAAAAACCACTTTTCGCACTTGTGTTGGTGCAGGAAACCACTTTTGCACTTGTATTAGTGTGGAAAAACCACTTTTCGCACTTGTGTTAGTGTTGAAAAACCACTTTTCGCACTTGTGTTAGTGTTGAAAAACCACTTTTCGCACTTGTGTTGGTGCAGGAAACCACTTTTGCACTTGTATTAGTGTGGAAAAAACACTTTTTGCACTTGTGATAGTGTTGAAAAACCACTTTTCGCACTTGTGTTGGTGCAGGAAACCACTTTGGCACTTGTATTAGTGTGGAAAAACCACTTTTCGCACTTGTGTTAGTGTTGAAAAACCACTTTTCGCACTTGTGTTGGTGCAGGAAACCACTTTTGCACTTGTATTAGTGTGGAAAAACCACTTTTCGCACTTGTGTTAGTGTTCAAAAACCACTTTTCGCACTTGTGTTGGTGCAGGAAACCACTTTTGCATTTGTATTAGTGTGGAAAAAACACTTTTCGCACTTGTGTTAGTGTTGAAAAACCACTTTTCGCACCTGTGTTAGTGTTGAAAAACCACTTTTCGCACTTGTGTTGGTGCAGGAAACCACTTTTGCACTTGTATTAGTGTGGAAAAAACACTTTTTGCACTTGTGATAGTGTTGAAAAACCACTTTTCGCACTTGTGTTAGTGTTGAAAAACCACTTTTCGCACTTGTGTTAGTGTTGAAAAACCACTTTTCGCACTTGTGTTGGTGCAGGAAACCACTTTTGCACTTGTATTAGTGTGGAAAAAACACTTTTTGCACTTGTGATAGTGTTGAAAAACCACTTTTCGCACTTGTGTTAGTGTTGAAAAACCACTTTTCGCACTTGTGTTAGTGTTGAAAACCACTTTTCGCACTTGTGTTGGTGCAGGAAACCACTTTTGCCCTTGTATTAGTGTGGAAAAAACACTTTTTGCACTTGTGATAGTGTTGAAAAACCACTTTTCGCACTTGTGTTAGTGTTGAAAAACCACTTTTCGCACTTGTGTTGGTGCAGGAAACCACTTTTCCACTTGTATTAGTGTGGAAAAAACACTTTTCGCACTTGTGTTAGTGTTGAAAAACCACTTTTCGCACTTGTGTTAGTGTTGAAAAACCACTTTTCGCACTTGTGTTGGTGCAGGAAACCACTTTTGCACTTGTATTAGTGTGGAAAAAACACTTTTTGCACTTGTGATAGTGTTGAAAAACCACTTTTCGCACTTGTGTTAGTGTTGAAAAACCACTTTTCGCACTTGTGTTGGTGCAGGAAACCACTTTTGCACCTGTGTTAGTGTGGGAAAACCAATTTTCACACTTGTGTTAGTGTTCAAAAACCACTTTTCGCACTTGTGTTAGTGTTGAAAAACCACTTTTCGCACTTGTGTTGGTGCAGGAAACCACTTTTGCACTTGTATTAGTGTGGAAAAAACATTTTTCACACTTGTGTTAGTGTTGAAAAACCACTTTTCGCACTTGTGTTCGTGTTGAAAAACCACTTTTCGCACTTGTGTTGGTGCAGGAAACCACTTTTGCACTTGTATTAGTGTGGAAAAACCACTTTTCGCACTTGTGTTAGTGTTGAAAAACCACTTTTCGCACTTGTGTTAGTGTTGAAAAACCACTTTTCGCACTTGTGTTGGTGCAGGAAACCACTTTTGCACTTGTATTAGTGTGGAAAAAACACTTTTTGCACTTGTGATAGTGTTGAAAAACCACTTTTCGCACTTGTGTTGGTGCAGGAAACCACTTTTGCATTTGTATTAGTGTGGAAAAAACACTTTTCGCACTTGTGTTAGTGTTGAAAAACCACTTTTCGCACCTGTGTTAGTGTTGAAAAACCACTTTTCGCACTTGTGTTGGTGCAGGAAACCACTTTTGCACTTGTATTAGTGTGGAAAAAACACTTTTTGCACTTGTGATAGTGTTGAAAAACCACTTTTCGCACTTGTGTTAGTGTTGAAAAACCACTTTTCGCACTTGTGTTAGTGTTGAAAAACCACTTTTCGCACTTGTGTTGGTGCAGGAAACCACTTTTGCACTTGTATTAGTGTGGAAAAAACACTTTTCGCACTTGGGTTAGTGTTGAAAAACCACTTTTCGCACTTGTGTTAGTGTTGAAAAACCACTTTTCGCACTTGTGTTGGTGCAGGAAACCACTTTTGCACTTGTATTAGTGTGGAAAAAACACTTTTTGCACTTGTGATAGTGTTGAAAAACCACTTTTCGCACTTGTGTTAGTGTTGAAAAACCACTTTTCGCACTTGTGTTGGTGCAGGAAACCACTTTTGCACCTGTGTTAGTGTGGGAAAACCAATTTTCACACTTGTGTTAGTGTTCAAAAACCACTTTTCGCACTTGTGTTAGTGTTGAAAAACCACTTTTCGCACTTGTGTTGGTGCAGGAAACCACTTTTGCACTTGTATTAGTGTGGAAAAACCATTTTTCACACTTGTGTTAGTGTTGAAAAACCACTTTTCGCACTTGTGTTCGTGTTGAAAAACCACTTTTCGCACTTGTGTTGGTGCAGGAAACCACTTTTGCACTTGTATTAGTGTGGAAAAACCACTTTTCGCACTTGTGTTAGTGTTGAAAAACCACTTTTCGCACTTGTGTTAGTGTTGAAAAACCACTTTTCGCACTTGTGTTGGTGCAGGAAACCACTTTTGCACTTGTATTAGTGTGGAAAAAACACTTTTTGCACTTGTGATAGTGTTGAAAAACCACTTTTCGCACTTGTGTTAGTGTTGAAAAACCACTTTTCGCACTTGTGTTGGTGCAGGAAACCACTTTTGCACTTGTATTAGTGGGGAAAACCCACTTTTTGCACTTGTGTTAGTGTTGAAAAACCACTTTTCGCACTTGTGTTAGTGTTGAAAAACCACTTTTCGCACTTCTGTTGGTGCAGGAAACCACTTTTGCACTTGTATTAGTGTGGAAATAACACTTTTTGCACTTGTGATAGTGTTGAAAAACCACTTTTCGCACTTGTGTTAGTGTTGAAAAACCACTTTTCGCACTTGTGTTAGTGTTGAAAACCACTTTTCGCACTTGTGTTGGTGCAGGAAACCACTTTTGCCCTTGTATTAGTGTGGAAAAAACACTTTTTGCACTTGTGATAGTGTTGAAAAACCATTTTTCGCACTTGTGTTAGTGTTGAAAAACCACTTTTCGCACTTGTGTTGGTGCAGGAAACCACTTTTCCACTTGTATTAGTGTGGAAAAAACACTTTTCGCACTTGTGTTAGTGTTGAAAAACCACTTTTCGCACTTGTGTTAGTGTTGAAAAACCACTTTTCGCACTTGTGTTGGTGCAGGAAACCACTTTTGCACTTGTATTAGTGTGGAAAAAACACTTTTTGCACTTGTGATAGTGTTGAAAAACCACTTTTCGCACTTGTGTTAGTGTTGAAAAACCACTTTTCGCACTTGTGTTGGTGCAGGAAACCACTTTTGCACCTGTGTTAGTGTGGGAAAACCAATTTTCACATTTGTGTTAGTGTTCAAAAACCACTTTTCGCACTTGTGTTAGTGTTGAAAAACCACTTTTCGCACTTGTGTTGGTGCAGGAAACCACTTTTGCACTTGTATTAGTGTGGAAAAACCATTTTTCACACTTGTGTTAGTGTTGAAAAACCACTTTTCGCACTTGTGTTCGTGTTGAAAAACCACTTTTCGCACTTGTGTTGGTGCAGGAAACCACTTTTGCACTTGTATTAGTGTGGAAAAACCACTTTTCGCACTTGTGTTAGTGTTGAAAAACCACTTTTCGCACTTGTGTTAGTGTTGAAAAACCACTTTTCGCACTTGTGTTGGTGCAGGAAACCACTTTTGCACTTGTATTAGTGTGGAAAAAACACTTTTTGCACTTGTGATAGTGTTGAAAAACCACTTTTTGCACTTGTGTTAGTGTTGAAAAACCACTTTTCGCACTTGTGTTGGTGCAGGAAACCACTTTTGCACTTGTATTAGTGTGGAAAACCCACTTTTTGCACTTGTGTTAGTGTTGAAAAACCACTTTTCGCACTTGTGTTAGTGTTGAAAAACCACTTTTCGCACTTCTGTTGGTGCAGGAAACCACTTTTGCACTTGTATTAGTGTGGAAAAAACACTTTTTGCACTTGTGATAGTGTTGAAAAACCACTTTTCGCACTTGTGTTAGTGTTGAAAAATCACTTTTCGCACTTGTGTTGGTGCAGGAAACCACATTTGCATTTGTATTTATGTGGAAAAACCACTTTTCGCACTTGTGTTAGTGTTGAAAAACCACTTTTTGCACTTGTGATAGTGTTGAAAAACCACATTTCGCACTTGTGTTAGTGTTGAAAAACCACTTTTCGCACTTGTGTTGGTGCAGGAAACCACTTTTGCACTTGTATTAGTGTGGAAAAAACACTTTTTGCACTTGTGATAGTGTTGAAAAACCACTTTTCGCACTTGTGTTAGTGTTGAAAAACCACTTTTCGCACTTGTGTTGGTGCAGGAAACCACTTTTGCACTTTTATTAGTGTGGAAAAACCAGTTTTCGCACTTGTGTTAGTGTTGAAAAACCACTTTTCGCATTTGTGTTAGTGTTGAAAAACCACTTTTCGCACTTGTGTTGGTGCAGGAAACCACTTTTGCACTTGTATTAGTGTGGAAAAAACACTTTTCGCACTTGTGTTAGTGTTGACAAACCACTTTTCGCACTTGTGTTGGTGCAGGAAACCACTTTTGCACTTGTATTAGTGTGGAAAAAACACTTTTTGCACTTGTGATAGTGTTGAAAAACCACTTTTCGCACTTGTGTTAGTGTTGAAAAACCACTTTTCGCACTTGTGTTAGTGTTGAAAAACCACTTTTCGCACTTGTGTTAGTGTTGAAAAACCACTTTTCGCACTTGTGATAGTGTTGAAAAACCACTTTTCGCACTTGTGTTAGTGTTGAAAAACCACTTTTCGCACTTGTGTTGGTGCAGGAAACCACTTTTGCACTTGTATTAGTGTGGAAAAACCACTTTTCGCACTTGTGTTAGTGTTGAAAAACCACTTTTCGCACTTGTGTTGTTGCAGGCAACCACTTTTGCACTTGTATTCGTGTGGAAAACCACTTTTCGCACTTGTGCTAGTGTTGAAAAACCACTTTTCGCACTTGTGTTGTTGCAGGCAACCACTTTTGCACTTGTATTAGTGTGGAAAAAACACTTTTCGCACTTGTGTTAGTGTTGAAAAACCACTTTTGCACTTGTGTTAGTGTTGAAAAACCACTTTTCGCACTTGTGTTGGTGCAGGAAACCACTTTTGCACTTCTATTAGTGTGGAAAAACCACTTTTCGCACTTGTGTTAGTGTTGAAAAACCACTTTTCGCACTTGTGTTAGTGTTGAAAAACCACTTTTCGCACTTGTGTTGGTGCAGGAAACCACTTTTGCACTTGTATTAGTGTGGAAAAAACAGTTTTTGCACTTGTGATAGTGTTGAAAAACCACTTTTCGCACTTGTGTTAGTGTTGAAAAACCACTTTTCGCACTTGAGTTGGTGCAGGAAACCACTTTTGCACTTTTATTAGTGTGGAAAAAACACTTTTTGCACTTGTGATAGTGTTGAAAAACCACTTTTTGCACTTGTGTTAGTGTTGAAAAACCACTTTTCGCACTTGTGTTGGTGCAGGAAACCACTTTTGCACTTGTATTAGTGTGGAAAAACCACTTTTCGCACTTGTGTTAGTGTTGAAAAAACACTTTTCGCACTTGTGTTAGTGTTGAAAAACCACTTTTCGCACTTGTGTTGGTGCAGGAAACCACTTTTGCACTTGTATTAGTGTGGAAAAAACACTTTTTGCACTTGTGATAGTGTTGAAAAACCACTTTTCGCACTTGTGTTAGTGTTGAAAAACCACTTTTCGCACTTGTGTTGGTGCAGGACACCACTTTTGCACTTGTATTTATGTGGAAAAACCACTTTTCGCACTTGTGTTAGTGTTGAAAAACCACTTTTCGCACTTGTGTTAGTGTTGAAAAACCACTTTTCGCACTTGTGATAGTGTTGAAAAACCACTTTTCGCACTTGTGTTAGTGTTGAAAAACCACTTTTCGCACTTGTGTTGGTGCAGGAAACCACTTTTGCACTTGTATTAGTGTGGAAAAAACCACTTTTCGCACTTGTGTTAGTGTTGAAAAACCACTTTTCGCACTTGTGTTAGTGTTGAAAAACCACTTTTCGTACTTGTGTTGGTGCAGGAAACCACTTTTGCACTTGTATTTATGTGGAAAAACGACTTTTCACACTTGTGTTAGTGTTGAAAGACCACTTTTTGCACTTGTGATAGTGTTGAAAAACCACTTTTCGCACTTGTGTTAGTGTTGAAAAACCACTTTTCGCACTTGTGTTGGTGCAGGAAACCACTTTTGCACTTGTATTAGTGTGGAAAAAACACTTTTTGCACTTGTGATAGTGTTGAAAAACCACTTTTTGCACTTGTGTTAGTGTTGAAAAACCACTTTTCGCACTTGTGTTGGTGCAGGAAACCACTTTTGCACTTGTATTTGTGTGGAAAAACCACTTTTCGCACTTGTGTTAGTGTTGAAAAACCACTTTTCGCACTGTGTTAGTGTTGAAAAACCACTTTTCGCACTTGTGTTGGTGCAGGAAACCACTTTTGCACTTGTATTCGTGTGGAAAAAACACTTTTTGCACATGTGATAGTGTTGAAAAACCACTTTTCGCACTTGTGTTAGTGTTGAAAAACCACTTTTCGCACTTGTGTTAGTGTTGAAAAACCACTTTTCGCACTTGTGTTGGTGCAGGAAACCACTTTTGCACTTGTATTAGTGTGGAAAAACCACTTTTCGCACTTGTGTTAGTGTTGAAAAACCACTTTTCGCACTTGTCTTAGTGTTGAAAAACCACTTTTCGCACTTGTGTTGGTGCAGGAAACCACTTTTGCACTTGTGCTAGTGTGGAAAAAACACTTTTCGCACTTGTGTTAGTGTTGAAAAACCACTTTTCGCACTTGTGTTAGTGTTGAAAAACCACTTTTCGCACTTGTGTTAGTGTTGAAAAACCACTTTTCGCACTTGTGTTGGTGCAGGAAACCACTTTTGCACTTGTATTAGTGTGGAAAAACCATGTTTCGCACTTGTGTTAGTGTTGAAAAACCACTTTTAGCACTTGTGTTGGTGCAGGACACCACTTTTGCACTTGTATTAGTGTGGAAAAAACATTTTTGCACTTGTGATAGTGTTGAAAAACCACTTTTCGCACTTGTGTTGGTGCAGGAAACCACTTTTGCACCTGTATTAGTGTTGAAAAACCACTTTTCGCACTTGTGTTAGTGTTGAAAAACCACTTTTCGCACTTGTGTTGGTGCAGGAAACCACTTTTGCACCTGTATTAGTGTGGAAAACCCACTTTTCGCACTTGTGTTAGTGTTGAAAAACCACTTTTCGCACTTGTTTTAGTGTGGAAAAAACACTTTTTGCACTTGTGATAGTGTTGAAAAACCACTTTTCGCACTTGTGTTGGTGCAGGAAACCACTTTTGCACTTGTATTAGTGTGGAAAAAACACTTTTCGCACTTGTGTTAGTGTTGAAAAACCACTTTTCGCACTTGTGTTAGTGTTGAAAAACCACTTTTCGCACTTGTGTTGGTGCAGGAAACAACTTTTGCACTTGTATTTATGTGGAAAAACCACTTTTCGCACTTGTGTTAGTGTTGAAAGACCACTTTTTGCACTTGTGATAGTGTTGAAAAACCACTTTTCGCACTTGTGTTAGTGTTGAAAAACCACTTTTCGCACTTGTGTTGTGCAGGAAACCACTTTTGCACTTGTATTAGTGTGGAAAAAACACTTTTTGCACTTGTGATAGTGTTGAAAAACCACTTTTTGCACTTGTGTTAGTGTTGAAAAACCACTTTTCGCACTTGTGTTGGTGCAGGAAACCACTTTTGCACTTGTATTTGTGTGGAAAAATCACTTTTCGCACTTGTGTTAGTGTTGAAAAACCACTTTTCGCACTTGTGTTCGTGTTGAAAAACCACTTTTCGCACTTGTGTTAGTGTTGAAAAACCACTTTTCGCACTTGTTTTGGTGCAGGAAACCACTTTTGCACTTGTATTAGTGTGGAAAAAACACTTTTTGCACTTGTGATAGTGTTGAAAAACCACTTTTCGCACTTGTGTTAGTGTTGAAAAACCACTTTTCGCACTTATGTTAGTGTTGAAAAACCACTTTTCGCACTTGTGTTGGTGCAGGAAACCACTTTTGCACTTGTATTAGTGTGGAAAAACCACTTTTCGCACTTGTGTTAGTGTTGAAAAACCACTTTTCGCACTTGTCTTAGTGTTGAAAAACCACTTTTCGCACTTGTGTTGGTGCAGGAAACCACTTTTGCACTTGTGTTAGTGTGGAAAAAACACTTTTCGCACTTGTGTTAGTGTTGAAAAACCACTTTTCGCACTTGTGTTAGTGTTGAAAAACCACTTTTCGCACTTGTGTTAGTGTTGAAAAACCACTTTTCGCACTTGTGTTGGTGCAGGAAACCACTTTTGCACTTGTATTAGTGTGGGAAAACCACGTTTCGCACTTGTGTTAGTGTTGAAAAACCACTTTTAGCACTTGTGTTGGTGCAGGACACCACTTTTGCACTTGTATTAGTGTGGAAAAACACTTTGCACTTGTGATAGTGTTGAAAAACCACTTTTCGCACTTGTGTTAGTGTTGAAAAACCACTTTTCGCACTTGTGTTGGTGCAGGAAACCACTTTTGCACTTGTATTAGTGTGGAAAAAACACTTTTCGCACTTGTGTTAGTGTTGAAAAACCACTTTTCGCACTTGTGTTCGTGTTGAAAAACCACTTTTCGCACTTGTGTTGGTGCAGGAAACCACTTTTGCATTTGTATTATTGTGGAAAAAACACTTTTTGCACTTGTGATAGTGTTGAAAAACCACTTTTCGCACTTGTGTTAGTGTTGAAAAACCACTTTTTGCACTTGTGTTGGTGCAGGAAACCACTTTTGCACTTGTATTAGTGTGGAAAAACCACTTTTCGTACTTGTGTTAGTGTTGAAAAACCACTTTTCGCACTTGTGTTAGTGTTGAAAAACCACTTTTCGCACTTGTGTTGGTGCAGGAAACCACTTTTGCACTTGCATTAGTGTGGAAAAAACACTTTTTGCACTTGTGTTAGTGTTGAAAAACCACTTTTTGCACTTGTGTTAGTGTTGAAAAACCACTTTTCGCACTTGTGTTGGTGCAGGGAACCACTTTTGCACTTGTATTAGTGTGGAAAAAACACTATTTGCACTTGTGATAGTGTTGAAAAACCACTTTTCGCACTTGTGTTAGTGTTGAAAAACCACTTTTCGCACTTGTGTTAGTGTTGAAAAACCACTTTTCGCACTTGTGTTGGTGCAGGAAACCACTTTTGCACTTGTATTAGTGTGGAAAAAACACTTTTTGCACTTGTGATAGTGTTGAAAAACCACTTCTCGCACTTGTGTTAGTGTTGAAAAACCACTTTTCGCACTTGTGTTTGTGCAGGAAACCACTTTTGCACTTGTATTAGTGTGGAAAAAACACTTTTCGCACTTGTGTTAGTGTTGAAAAAGCACTTTTCGCACTTGTGTTAGTGTTGAAAAACCACTTTTCGCACTTGTGTTGGTGCAGGAAACAACTTTTGCATTTGTATTAGTGTGGAAAAAACACTTTTTGCACTTGTGATAGTGTTGAAAAACCACTTTACGCACTTGTGTTAGTGTTGAAAAACCACTTTTCGCACTTGTGTTGGTGCAGGAAACCACTTTTGCACTTGTATTAGTGTGGAAAAACCACTTTTCGCACTTGTGTTAGTGTTGAAAAACCACTTTTCGCACTTGTGTTAGTGTTGAAAAACCACTTTTCGCACTTGTGTTGGTGCAGGAAACCACTTTTGCACTTGTATTAGTGTGGAAAAAACACTTTTCGCATTTGTGTTAGTGCTGAAAAACCACTTTTCGCACTTGTGTTAGTGTTGAAAAACCACTTTTCGCACTTGTGTTGGTGCAGGAAACCACTTTTGCACTTGTATTAGTGTGGAAAAAACACTTTTCGCACTTGTGTTAGTGTTGAAAAAGCACTTTTCGCACTTGGGTTAGTGTTGAAAAACCACTTTTCGCACTTGTGTTGGTACAGGAAACCACTTTTGTATTTGTTTTAGTGTGGAAAAACCACTTTTCGCACTTGTGTTAGTGTTGAAAAACCACTTTTCGCACTTGTGTTAGTGTTGAAAAACCACTTTTCGCACTTGTGTTAGTGTTGAAAAACCACTTTTCGCACTTGTGTTGGTGCAGGAAACTACTTTTGCACTTGCATTAGTGTGGAAAAAATACTTTTCGCATTTGTGTTAGTGTTGAAAAACCACTTTTCGCACTTGTGTTGGTGCAGGAAACCACTTTTGCACTTGTGTTAGTGTTGAAAAACCACTTTTCGCACTTGTGTTAGTGTTGAAAAACCACTTTTCGCACTTGTGTTGGTGCAGGAAACTACTTTTGCACTTGTGATAGTGTTGAAAAACCACTTTTTGCACTTGTGTTAGTGTTGAAAAACCACTTTTCGCACTTGTGTTGGTGCAGGAAACCACTTTTGCACTTGTATTAGTGTGGAAAAACCACTTTTCGCACTTGTGTTAGTGTTGAAAAAACACTTTTCGCACTTGTGTTAGTGTTGAAAAACCACTTTTCGCACTTGTGTTGGTGCAGGAAACCACTTTTGCACTTGTATTAGTGTGGAAAAAACACTTTTTGCACTTGTGATAGTGTTGAAAAACCACTTTTCGCACTTGTGTTAGTGTTGAAAAACCACTTTTCGCACTTGTGTTGGTGCAGGACACCACTTTTGCACTTGTATTTATGTGGAAAAACCACTTTTCGCACTTGTGTTAGTGTTGAAAAACCACTTTTCGCACTTGTGTTAGTGTTGAAAAACCACTTTTCGCACTTGTGATAGTGTTGAAAAACCACTTTTCGCACTTGTGTTAGTGTTGAAAAACCACTTTTCGCACTTGTGTTGGTGCAGGAAACCACTTTTGCACTTGTATTAGTGTGGAAAAAACCACTTTTCGCACTTGTGTTAGTGTTGAAAAACCACTTTTCGCACTTGTGTTAGTGTTGAAAAACCACTTTTCGTACTTGTGTTGGTGCAGGAAACCACTTTTGCACTTGTATTTATGTGGAAAAACGACTTTTCGCACTTGTGTTAGTGTTGAAAGACCACTTTTTGCACTTGTGATAGTGTTGAAAAACCACTTTTCGCACTTGTGTTAGTGTTGAAAAACCACTTTTCGCACTTGTGTTGGTGCAGGAAACCACTTTTGCACTTGTATGAGTGTGGAAAAAACACTTTTTGCACTTGTGATAGTGTTGAAAAACCACTTTTTGCACTTGTGTTAGTGTTGAAAAACCACTTTTCGCACTTGTGTTGGTGCAGGAAACCACTTTTGCACTTGTATTTGTGTGGAAAAACCACTTTTCGCACTTGTGTTAGTGTTGAAAAACCACTTTTCGCACTGTGTTAGTGTTGAAAAACCACTTTTCGCACTTGTGTTGGTGCAGGAAACCACTTTTGCACTTGTATTCGTGTGGAAAAAACACTTTTTGCACATGTGATAGTGTTGAAAAACCACTTTTCGCACTTGTGTTAGTGTTGAAAAACCACTTTTCGCACTTGTGTTAGTGTTGAAAAACCACTTTTCGCACTTGTTTTGGTGCAGGAAACCACTTTTGCACTTGTATTACTGTGGAAAAAACACTTTTTGCACTTGTGATAGTGTTGAAAAACCACTTTTCGCACTTGTGTTAGTGTTGAAAAACCACTTTTCGCACTTGTGTTAGTGTTGAAAAACCACATTTCGCACTTGTGTTGGTGCAGGAAACCACTTTTGCACTTGTATTAGTGTGGAAAAACCACTTTTCGCACTTGTGTTAGTGTTGAAAAACCACTTTTCGCACTTGTCTTAGTGTTGAAAAACCACTTTTCGCACTTGTGTTGGTGCAGGAAACCACTTTTGCACTTGTGCTAGTGTGGAAAAAACACTTTTCGCACTTGTGTTAGTGTTGAAAAACCACTTTTCGCACTTGTGTTAGTGTTGAAAAACCACTTTTCGCACTTGTGTTAGTGTTGAAAAACCACTTTTCGCACTTGTGTTGGTGCAGGAAACCACTTTTGCACTTGTATTAGTGTGGAAAAACCACGTTTCGCACTTGTGTTAGTGTTGAAAAACCACTTTTAGCACTTGTGTTGGTGCAGGACACCACTTTTGCACTTGTATTAGTGTGGAAAAAACATTTTTGCACTTGTGATAGTGTTGAAAAACCACTTTTCGCACTTGTGTTAGTGTTGAAAAGCCACTTTTCGCACTTGTGTTGGTGCAGGAAACCACTTTTGCACCTGTATTAGTGTGGAAAAACCACTTTTCGCACTTGTGTTAGTGTTGAAAAACCACTTTTAGCACTTGTGTTGGGGCAGGACACCACTTTTGCACTTGTATTAGTGTGGAAAAAACATTTTTGCACTTGTGATAGTGTTGAAAAACCACTTTTCGCACTTGTGTTAGTGTTGAAAAACCACTTTTCGCACTTGTGTTGGTGCAGGAAACCACTTTTGCACCTGTATTAGTGTGGAAAACCCACTTTTCGCACTTGTGTTAGTGTTGAAAAACCACTTTTCGCACTTGTTTTAGTGTGGAAAAAACACTTTTTGCACTTGTGATAGTGTTGAAAAACCACTTTTCGCACTTGTGTTAGTGTTGAAAAACCACTTTTCGCACTTGTGTTGGTGCAGGAAACCACTTTTGCACTTGTATTAGTGTGGAAAAAACACTTTTCGCACTTGTGTTAGTGTTGAAAAACCACTTTTCGCACTTGTGTTAGTGTTGAAAAACCACTTTTCGCACTTGTGTTGGTGCAGGAAACAACTTTTGCACTTGTATTTATGTGGAAAAACCACTTTTCGCACTTGTGTTAGTGTTGAAAGACCACTTTTTGCACTTGTGATAGTGTTGAAAAACCACTTTTCGCACTTGTGTTAGTGTTGAAAAACCACTTTTCGCACTTGTGTTGGTGCAGGAAACCACTTTTGCACTTGTATTAGTGTGGAAAAAACACTTTTTGCACTTGTGATAGTGTTGAAAAACCACTTTTTGCACTTGTGTTAGTGTTGAAAAACCACTTTTCGCACTTGTGTTGGTGCAGGAAACCACTTTTGCACTTGTATTTGTGTGGAAAAATCACTTTTCGCACTTGTGTTAGTGTTGAAAAACCACTTTTCGCACTTGTGTTCGTGTTGAAAAACCACTTTTCGCACTTGTGTTAGTGTTGAAAAACCACTTTTCGCACTTGTTTTGGTGCAGGAAACCACTTTTGCACTTGTATTAGTGTGGAAAAAACACTTTTTGCACTTGTGATAGTGTTGAAAAACCACTTTTCGCACTTGTGTTAGTGTTGAAAAACCACTTTTCGCACTTATGTTAGTGTTGAAAAACCAGTTTTCGCACTTGTGTTGGTGCAGGAAACCACTTTTGCACTTGTATTAGTGTGGAAAAACCACTTTTCGCACTTGTGTTAGTGTTGAAAAACCACTTTTCGCACTTGTCTTAGTGTTGAAAAACCACTTTTCGCACTTGTGTTGGTGCAGGAAACCACTTTTGCACTTGTGTTAGTGTGGAAAAAACACTTTTCGCACTTGTGTTAGTGTTGAAAAACACTTTTCGCACTTGTGTTAGTGTTGAAAAACCACTTTTCGCACTTGTGTTAGTGTTGAAAAACCACTTTTCGCACTTGTGTTGGTGCAGGAAACCACTTTTGCACTTGTATTAGTGTGGGAAAACCACGTTTCGCACTTGTGTTAGTGTTGAAAAACCACTTTTAGCACTTGTGTTGGTGCAGGACACCACTTTTGCACTTGTATTAGTGTGGAAAAACACTTTGCACTTGTGATAGTGTTGAAAAACCACTTTTCGCACTTGTGTTAGTGTTGAAAAACCACTTTTCGCACTTGTGTTGGTGCAGGAAACCACTTTTGCACTTGTATTAGTGTGGAAAAAACACTTTTCGCACTTGTGTTAGTGTTGAAAAACCACTTTTCGCACTTGTGTTAGTGTTGAAAAACCACTTTTCGCACTTGTGTTAGTGTTGAAAAACCACTTTTCGCACTTGTGTTGGTGCAGGAAACCACTTTTGCACTTGTATTAGTGTGGGAAAACCACGTTTCGCACTTGTGTTAGTGTTGAAAAACCACTTTTAGCACTTGTGTTGGTGCAGGACACCACTTTTGCACTTGTATTAGTGTGGAAAAACACTTTGCACTTGTGATAGTGTTGAAAAACCACTTTTCGCACTTGTGTTAGTGTTGAAAAACCACTTTTCGCACTTGTGTTGGTGCAGGAAACCACTTTTGCACTTGTGCTAGTGTGGAAAAAACACTTTTCGCACTTGTGTTAGTGTTGAAAAACCACTTTTCGCACTTGTGTTAGTGTTGAAAAACCACTTTTCGCACTTGTGTTAGTGTTGAAAAACCACTTTTCGCACTTGTGTTGGTGCAGGAAACCACTTTTGCACTTGTATTAGTGTGGAAAAACCACGTTTCGCACTTGTGTTAGTGTTGAAAAACCACTTTTAGCACTTGTGTTGGTGCAGGACACCACTTTTGCACTTGTATTAGTGTGGAAAAAACATTTTTGCACTTGTGATAGTGTTGAAAAACCACTTTTCGCACTTGTGTTAGTGTTGAAAAGCCACTTTTCGCACTTGTGTTGGTGCAGGAAACCACTTTTGCACCTGTATTAGTGTGGAAAAACCACTTTTCGCACTTGTGTTAGTGTTGAAAAACCACTTTTAGCACTTGTGTTGGGGCAGGACACCACTTTTGCACTTGTATTAGTGTGGAAAAAACATTTTTGCACTTGTGATAGTGTTGAAAAACCACTTTTCGCACTTGTGTTAGTGTTGAAAAACCACTTTTCGC
The DNA here is from genome assembly GCF_964187855.1 of Myxine glutinosa. Classification (NCBI taxonomy): domain Eukaryota; kingdom Metazoa; phylum Chordata; class Myxini; order Myxiniformes; family Myxinidae; genus Myxine; species Myxine glutinosa. Next base: position 42,363 of record NW_027619157.1, read on the forward strand.
ACTTGTGTTGGTGCAGGAAACCACTTTTGCACCTGTATTAGTGTGGAAAACCCACTTTTCGCACTTGTGTTAGTGTTGAAAAACCACTTTTCGCACTTGTTTTAGTGTGGAAAAAACACTTTTTGCACTTGTGATAGTGTTGAAAAACCACTTTTCGCACTTGTGTTAGTGTTGAAAAACCACTTTTCGCACTTGTGTTGGTGCAGGAAACCACTTTTGCACTTGTATTAGTGTGGAAAAAACACTTTTCGCACTTGTGTTAGTGTTGAAAAACCACTTTTCGCACTTGTGTTAGTGTTGAAAAACCACTTTTCGCACTTGTGTTGGTGCAGGAAACAACTTTTGCACTTGTATTTATGTGGAAAAACCACTTTTCGCACTTGTGTTAGTGTTGAAAGACCACTTTTTGCACTTGTGATAGTGTTGAAAAACCACTTTTCGCACTTGTGTTAGTGTTGAAAAACCACTTTTCGCACTTGTGTTGGTGCAGGAAACCACTTTTGCACTTGTATTAGTGTGGAAAAAACACTTTTTGCACTTGTGATAGTGTTGAAAAACCACTTTTTGCACTTGTGTTAGTGTTGAAAAACCACTTTTCGCACTTGTGTTGGTGCAGGAAACCACTTTTGCACTTGTATTTGTGTGGAAAAATCACTTTTCGCACTTGTGTTAGTGTTGAAAAACCACTTTTCGCACTTGTGTTAGTGTTGAAAAACCACTTTTCGCACTTGTGTTAGTGTTGAAAAGCCACTTTTCGCACTTGTGTTGGTGCAGGAAACCACTTTTGCACCTGTATTAGTGTGGAAAAACCACTTTTCGCACTTGTGTTAGTGTTGAAAAACCACTTTTAGCACTTGTGTTGGGGCAGGACACCACTTTTGCACTTGTATTAGTGTGGAAAAAACATTTTTGCACTTGTGATAGTGTTGAAAAACCACTTTTCGCACTTGTGTTAGTGTTGAAAAACCACTTTTCGCACTTGTGTTGGTGCAGGAAACCACTTTTGCACCTGTATTAGTGTGGAAAACCCACTTTTCGCACTTGTGTTAGTGTTGAAAAACCACTTTTCGCACTTGTTTTAGTGTGGAAAAAACACTTTTTGCACTTGTGATAGTGTTGAAAAACCACTTTTCGCACTTGTGTTAGTGTTGAAAAACCACTTTTCGCACTTGTGTTGGTGCAGGAAACCACTTTTGCACTTGTATTAGTGTGGAAAAAACACTTTTCGCACTTGTGTTAGTGTTGAAAAACCACTTTTCGCACTTGTGTTAGTGTTGAAAAACCACTTTTCGCACTTGTGTTGGTGCAGGAAACAACTTTTGCACTTGTATTTATGTGGAAAAACCACTTTTCGCACTTGTGTTAGTGTTGAAAGACCACTTTTTGCACTTGTGATAGTGTTGAAAAACCACTTTTCGCACTTGTGTTAGTGTTGAAAAACCACTTTTCGCACTTGTGTTGGTGCAGGAAACCACTTTTGCACTTGTATTAGTGTGGAAAAAACACTTTTTGCACTTGTGATAGTGTTGAAAAACCACTTTTTGCACTTGTGTTAGTGTTGAAAAACCACTTTTCGCACTTGTGTTGGTGCAGGAAACCACTTTTGCACTTGTATTTGTGTGGAAAAATCACTTTTCGCACTTGTGTTAGTGTTGAAAAACCACTTTTCGCACTTGTGTTCGTGTTGAAAAACCACTTTTCGCACTTGTGTTAGTGTTGAAAAACCACTTTTCGCACTTGTTTTGGTGCAGGAAACCACTTTTGCACTTGTATTAGTGTGGAAAAAACACTTTTTGCACTTGTGATAGTGTTGAAAAACCACTTTTCGCACTTGTGTTAGTGTTGAAAAACCACTTTTCGCACTTATGTTAGTGTTGAAAAACCAGTTTTCGCACTTGTGTTGGTGCAGGAAACCACTTTTGCACTTGTATTAGTGTGGAAAAACCACTTTTCGCACTTGTGTTAGTGTTGAAAAACCACTTTTCGCACTTGTCTTAGTGTTGAAAAACCACTTTTCGCACTTGTGTTGGTGCAGGAAACCACTTTTGCACTTGTGTTAGTGTGGAAAAAACACTTTTCGCACTTGTGTTAGTGTTGAAAAACACTTTTCGCACTTGTGTTAGTGTTGAAAAACCACTTTTCGCACTTGTGTTAGTGTTGAAAAACCACTTTTCGCACTTGTGTTGGTGCAGGAAACCACTTTTGCACTTGTATTAGTGTGGGAAAACCACGTTTCGCACTTGTGTTAGTGTTGAAAAACCACTTTTAGCACTTGTGTTGGTGCAGGACACCACTTTTGCACTTGTATTAGTGTGGAAAAACACTTTGCACTTGTGATAGTGTTGAAAAACCACTTTTCGCACTTGTGTTAGTGTTGAAAAACCACTTTTCGCACTTGTGTTGGTGCAGGAAACCACTTTTGCACTTGTGCTAGTGTGGAAAAAACACTTTTCGCACTTGTGTTAGTGTTGAAAAACCACTTTTCGCACTTGTGTTAGTGTTGAAAAACCACTTTTCGCACTTGTGTTAGTGTTGAAAAACCACTTTTCGCACTTGTGTTGGTGCAGGAAACCACTTTTGCACTTGTATTAGTGTGGAAAAACCACGTTTCGCACTTGTGTTAGTGTTGAAAAACCACTTTTAGCACTTGTGTTGGTGCAGGACACCACTTTTGCACTTGTATTAGTGTGGAAAAAACATTTTTGCACTTGTGATAGTGTTGAAAAACCACTTTTCGCACTTGTGTTAGTGTTGAAAAGCCACTTTTCGCACTTGTGTTGGTGCAGGAAACCACTTTTGCACCTGTATTAGTGTGGAAAAACCACTTTTCGCACTTGTGTTAGTGTTGAAAAACCACTTTTAGCACTTGTGTTGGGGCAGGACACCACTTTTGCACTTGTATTAGTGTGGAAAAAACATTTTTGCACTTGTGATAGTGTTGAAAAACCACTTTTCGCACTTGTGTTAGTGTTGAAAAACCACTTTTCGCACTTGTGTTGGTGCAGGAAACCACTTTTGCACCTGTATTAGTGTGGAAAACCCACTTTTCGCACTTGTGTTAGTGTTGAAAAACCACTTTTCGCACTTGTTTTAGTGTGGAAAAAACACTTTTTGCACTTGTGATAGTGTTGAAAAACCACTTTTCGCACTTGTGTTAGTGTTGAAAAACCACTTTTCGCACTTGTGTTGGTGCAGGAAACCACTTTTGCACTTGTATTAGTGTGGAAAAAACACTTTTCGCACTTGTGTTAGTGTTGAAAAACCACTTTTCGCACTTGTGTTAGTGTTGAAAAACCACTTTTCGCACTTGTGTTGGTGCAGGAAACAACTTTTGCACTTGTATTTATGTGGAAAAACCACTTTTCGCACTTGTGTTAGTGTTGAAAGACCACTTTTTGCACTTGTGATAGTGTTGAAAAACCACTTTTCGCACTTGTGTTAGTGTTGAAAAACCACTTTTCGCACTTGTGTTGGTGCAGGAAACCACTTTTGCACTTGTATTAGTGTGGAAAAACCACTTTTCGCACTTGTGTTAGTGTTGAAAAAACACTTTTCGCACTTGTGTTAGTGTTGAAAAACCACTTTTCGCACTTGTGTTGGTGCAGGAAACCACTTTTGCACTTGTATTAGTGTGGAAAAAACACTTTTCGCACTTGTGTTAGTGTTGAAAAACCACTTTTCGCACTTGTGTTAGTGTTGAAAAACCACTTTTCGCACTTGTGTTGGTGCAGGAAACCACTTTTGCACTTGTATTAGTGTGGAAAAAACACTTTTTGCCCTTGTGATAGTGTTGAAAAACCACTTTTCGCACTTGTGTTAGTGTTGAAAAACCACTTTTCGCACTTGTGTTGGTGCAGGAAACCACTTTTGCACCTGTGTTAGTGTGGAAAAACCACTTTTCACACTTGTGTTAGTGTTCAAAAACCACTTTTCGCACTTGTGTTAGTGTTGAAAAACCACTTTTCGCACTTGTGTTGGTGCAGGAAACCACTTTTGCACCTGTGTTAGTGTGGAAAAACCACTTTTTACACTTGTGTTAGTGTTCAAAAACCACTTTTCGCACTTGTGTTAGTGTTGAAAAACCACTTTTCGCACTTGTGTTGGTGCAGGAAACCACTTTTGCACTTGTATTAGTGTGGAAAAAACAGTTTTTGCACTTGTGATAGTGTTGAAAAACCACTTTTCGCACTTGTGTTAGTGTTGAAAAACCACTTTTCGCACTTGAGTTGGTGCAGGAAACCACTTTTGCACTTTTATTAGTGTGGAAAAAACACTTTTTGCACTTGTGATAGTGTTGAAAAACCACTTTTTGCACTTGTGTTAGTGTTGAAAAACCACTTTTCGCACTTGTGTTGGTGCAGGAAACCACTTTTGCACTTGTATTAGTGTGGAAAAACCACTTTTCGCACTTGTGTTAGTGTTGAAAAAACACTTTTCGCACTTGTGTTAGTGTTGAAAAACCACTTTTCGCACTTGTGTTGGTGCAGGAAACCACTTTTGCACTTGTATTAGTGTGGAAAAAACACTTTTCGCACTTGTGTTAGTGTTGAAAAACCACTTTTCGCACTTGTGTTAGTGTTGAAAAACCACTTTTCGCACTTGTGTTGGTGCAGGAAACCACTTTTGCACTTGTATTAGTGTGGAAAAAACACTTTTTGCCCTTGTGATAGTGTTGAAAAACCACTTTTCGCACTTGTGTTAGTGTTGAAAAACCACTTTTCGCACTTGTGTTGGTGCAGGAAACCACTTTTGCACCTGTGTTAGTGTGGAAAAACCACTTTTCACACTTGTGTTAGTGTTCAAAAACCACTTTTCGCACTTGTGTTAGTGTTGAAAAACCACTTTTCGCACTTGTGTTGGTGCAGGAAACCACTTTTGCACCTGTGTTAGTGTGGAAAAACCACTTTTTACACTTGTGTTAGTGTTCAAAAACCACTTTTCGCACTTGTGTTAGTGTTGAAAAACCACTTTTCGCACTTGTGTTGGTGCAGGAAACCACTTTTGCACTTGTATTAGTGTGGAAAAACCATTTTTCACACTTGTGTTAGTGTTGAAAAACCACTTTTCGCACTTGTGTTCGTGTTGAAAAACCACTTTTCGCACTTGTGTTGGTGCAGGAAACCACTTTTGCACTTGTATTAGTGTGGAAAAACCACTTTTCACACTTGTGTTAGTGTTGAAAAACCACTTTTCGCACTTGTGTTAGTGTTGAAAAACCACTTTTCGCACTTGTGTTGGTGCAGGAAACCATTTTTGCACTTGTATTAGTGTGGAAAAAACACTTTTTGCACTTGTGATAGTGTTGAAAAACCACTTTTCGCACTTGTGTTAGTGTTGAAAAACCACTTTTCGCACTTGTGTTGGTGCAGGAAACCACTTTTGCACTTGTATTAGTGTGGAAAACCCACTTTTTGCACTTGTGTTAGTGTTGAAAAACCACTTTTCGCACTTGTGTTAGTGTTGAAAAACCACTTTTCGCACTTGTGTTGGTGCAGGAAACCACTTTTGCACTTGTATTAGTGTGGAAAAAACACTTTTTGCAATTGTGATAGTGTTGAAAAACCACTTTTCGCACTTGTGTTAGTGTTGAAAAACCACTTTTCGCACTTGTGTTGGTGCAGGAAACCAATTTTGCACTTTTATTAGTGTGGAAAAACCAGTTTTCGCACTTGTGTTAGTGTTGAAAAACCACTTTTCGCATTTGTGTTAGTGTTGAAAAACCACTTTTCGCACTTGTGTTGGTGCAGGAAACCACTTTTGCACTTGTATTAGTGTGGAAAAAACACTTTTCGCACTTGTGTTAGTGTTGACAAACCACTTTTCGCACTTGTGTTAGTGTTGAAAAACCACTTTTCGCACTTGTGTTGGTGCAGGAAACCACTTTTGCACTTGTATTAGTGTGGAAAAAACACTTTTTGCACTTGTGATAGTGTTGAAAAACCACTTTTCGCACTTGTGTTAGTGTTGAAAAACCACTTTTCGCACTTGTGTTAGTGTTGAAAAACCACTTTTCGCACTTGTGTTAGTGTTGAAAAACCACTTTTCGCACTTGTGTTGGTGCAGGAAACCACTTTTGCACTTGTATTAGTGTGGAAAAAACACTTTTTGCACTTGTGATAGTGTTGAAAAACCACTTTTCGCACTTGTGTTAGTGTTGAAAAACCACTTTTCGCACTTGTGTTAGTGTTGAAAACCACTTTTCGCACTTGTGTTGGTCCAGGAAACCACTTTTGCACTTGTATTAGTGTGGAAAAAACACTTTTTGCACTTGTGTTAGTGTTGAAAAACCACTTTTCGCACTTGTGTTAGTGTTGAAAAACCACTTTTCGCACTTGTGTTGGTGCAGGAAACCACTTTGGCACTTGTATTAGTGTGGAAAAACCACTTTTCGCACTTGTGTTAGTGTTGAAAAACCACTTTTCGCACTTGTGTTGGTGCAGGAAACCACTTTTGCACTTGTATTAGTGTGGAAAAACCACTTTTCGCACTTGTGTTAGTGTTCAAAAACCACTTTTCGCACTTGTGTTGGTGCAGGAAACCACTTTTGCATTTGTATTAGTGTGGAAAAAACACTTTTCGCACTTGTGTTAGTGTTGAAAAACCACTTTTCGCACCTGTGTTAGTGTTGAAAAACCACTTTTCGCACTTGTGTTGGTGCAGGAAACCACTTTTGCACTTGTATTAGTGTGGAAAAAACACTTTTTGCACTTGTGATAGTGTTGAAAAACCACTTTTCGCACTTGTGTTAGTGTTGAAAAACCACTTTTCGCACTTGTGTTAGTGTTGAAAAACCACTTTTCGCACTTGTGTTGGTGCAGGAAACCACTTTTGCACTTGTATTAGTGTGGAAAAAACACTTTTTGCACTTGTGATAGTGTTGAAAAACCACTTTTCGCACTTGTGTTAGTGTTGAAAAACCACTTTTCGCACTTGTGTTAGTGTTGAAAACCACTTTTCGCACTTGTGTTGGTGCAGGAAACCACTTTTGCCCTTGTATTAGTGTGGAAAAAACACTTTTTGCACTTGTGATAGTGTTGAAAAACCACTTTTCGCACTTGTGTTAGTGTTGAAAAACCACTTTTCGCACTTGTGTTGGTGCAGGAAACCACTTTTCCACTTGTATTAGTGTGGAAAAAACACTTTTCGCACTTGTGTTAGTGTTGAAAAACCACTTTTCGCACTTGTGTTAGTGTTGAAAAACCACTTTTCGCACTTGTGTTGGTGCAGGAAACCACTTTTGCACTTGTATTAGTGTGGAAAAAACACTTTTTGCACTTGTGATAGTGTTGAAAAACCACTTTTCGCACTTGTGTTAGTGTTGAAAAACCACTTTTCGCACTTGTGTTGGTGCAGGAAACCACTTTTGCACCTGTGTTAGTGTGGGAAAACCAATTTTCACACTTGTGTTAGTGTTCAAAAACCACTTTTCGCACTTGTGTTAGTGTTGAAAAACCACTTTTCGCACTTGTGTTGGTGCAGGAAACCACTTTTGCACTTGTATTAGTGTGGAAAAACCATTTTTCACACTTGTGTTAGTGTTGAAAAACCACTTTTCGCACTTGTGTTCGTGTTGAAAAACCACTTTTCGCACTTGTGTTGGTGCAGGAAACCACTTTTGCACTTGTATTAGTGTGGAAAAACCACTTTTCGCACTTGTGTTAGTGTTGAAAAACCACTTTTCGCACTTGTGTTAGTGTTGAAAAACCACTTTTCGCACTTGTGTTGGTGCAGGAAACCACTTTTGCACTTGTATTAGTGTGGAAAAAACACTTTTTGCACTTGTGATAGTGTTGAAAAACCACTTTTCGCACTTGTGTTGGTGCAGGAAACCACTTTTGCATTTGTATTAGTGTGGAAAAAACACTTTTCGCACTTGTGTTAGTGTTGAAAAACCACTTTTCGCACCTGTGTTAGTGTTGAAAAACCACTTTTCGCACTTGTGTTGGTGCAGGAAACCACTTTTGCACTTGTATTAGTGTGGAAAAAACACTTTTTGCACTTGTGATAGTGTTGAAAAACCACTTTTCGCACTTGTGTTAGTGTTGAAAAACCACTTTTCGCACTTGTGTTAGTGTTGAAAAACCACTTTTTGCACTTGTGTTGGTGCAGGAAACCACTTTTGCACTTGTATTAGTGTGGAAAAAACACTTTTCGCACTTGGGTTAGTGTTGAAAAACCACTTTTCGCACTTGTGTTAGTGTTGAAAAACCACTTTTCGCACTTGTGTTGGTGCAGGAAACCACTTTTGCACTTGTATTAGTGTGGAAAAAACACTTTTTGCACTTGTGATAGTGTTGAAAAACCACTTTTCGCACTTGTGTTAGTGTTGAAAAACCACTTTTCGCACTTGTGTTAGTGTTGAAAAACCACTTTTCGCACTTGTGTTGGTGTTGAAAAACCACTTTTCGCACTTGTGATAGTGTTGAAAAACCACTTTTCGCACTTGTGTTAGTGTTGAAAAACCACTTTTCGCACTTGTGTTGGTGCAGGAAACCACTTTTGCACTTGTATTAGTGTGGAAAAACCACTTTTCGCACTTGTGTTAGTGTTGAAAAACCACTTTTCGCACTTGTGTTGTTGCAGGCAACCACTTTTGCACTTGTATTCGTGTGGAAAACCACTTTTCGCACTTGTGCTAGTGTTGAAAAACCACTTTTCGCACTTGTGTTGTTGCAGGCAACCACTTTTGCACTTGTATTAGTGTGGAAAAAACACTTTTCGCACTTGTGTTAGTGTTGAAAAACCACTTTTGCACTTGTGTTAGTGTTGAAAAACCACTTTTCGCACTTGTGTTGGTGCAGGAAACCACTTTTGCACTTCTATTAGTGTGGAAAAACCACTTTTCGCACTTGTGTTAGTGTTGAAAAACCACTTTTCGCACTTGTGTT